>NW_028141874.1:0-12886 GCF_030444845.1 Prenolepis imparis
AAGCAGTGGTATCAACGCAGAGTACTGAAGCCTAAGGCTAGTCCTAAGGCTGGCACCTCTCAGCCAACCGTACGGCTTACAAGAGTGGACCGAGGCGGAAAGATTTCCGCAAGCACCGCTCCCTTAACCAAAAGGGAGAGCGGAAGTAAAGCCACCACTGGGACGATGAGGCAGGCGCATGTCTCCCCGGACCCCCAGTGGGAACATTCCTCCTCCTCCTCCTCGTCTTCTGATGAGGAGGAGGACATGGATGTGGACGTGGAGGAGGTCCACAGCGATCAGAGGAAGGCTACGGAGGCGGTGGAGAGAGGCCGAGGTCGGCCCCCAACTACCCAAGAATATACTGGCATGACGGCGGCCCGCGCCGACCGCCTTGCCATATTAGAGAAGGAGGTCCGCCTGAAGGAGGCGCTCTACGTCCTTGACGCGAACGCCCCTCCAAAGCGCACCAGGGGAAGGGACAGCCTTCCCACCGAGGAGGAGATGAGAACTGTGCTCTCAACACAGAAAACATCGGAGATTTACGCGAAGGCTTGTCGGCATCTTATGGCTGTCGACAAGACCTCCGACGTTTCAAAGGGGCTGCAGTCGACCCTTAGCACGGCGCTAAGGAGAGCGGCGCGGGAGGTCCAGGTCGCGCTGGGCGTCCTGATGGAGAGAGCGCGCAGCGCCTCGGAGGAACCGGTCCCCTCCCAGGAGCTGAGCGCCCTGAAAGCGTACGTTCAGACGCTTAAGAGTGGTAAGGAGAAGGCGGATGCCGAGATCGATGATCTCAAGAGGTCACTCGCGGCAGCCAAAGCAGAGCTGGCCACTGCGAGGGCATCCGTCTCTCCGTCGCGCCGACCCCCTGCTCTGAAGCGGAAGCTCAGAAACAGGGACGTCGACATGGAGAAGGAGGAGGAGTCCGACCCGCCTGCACGGGATTCGGAGTGGTGCCCGAACATTCCGGCACCAAGCTCTGCTCTGAGAACAGTGGACAGGGGGACCTCCCCCTGCCCAACCGTAGTGGAGGACAACGCGGCCTCTAGTGGGCTTAGCCCACAAGAGGTTGAGGCTCTTCTGTGCAGGATCACAGAATTAAAGCAGGAAGTCGACAACACGCGGGCCGAGATGGCGGAAGTCCTGGACTCCTCCATCTCGGCAATGCAGAAATGTCGGGATGAGAATAGAGAGCTGCGTGGGCAACTAGAACTCCGGGGGAGGAATAAACCTCCATCAGCCGGGGTTCCGCGGGGGGTTAAAACTACGGGGGGTCCGTCGTCTTCTGGGAAGGGGGGGGGATCTTCTGGGGTGAGGGACTGTATTGGCTCGGGGGGGAACACGAACGAACTATGGTCGAAGGTCGTAGGAAGGAAGTCCGCGAGCGCTGATAAGCGCCTACCGCGGGCTTCCAAGGGGTCTGTGGCTCCGCTAGCCGGGGAGCAGACAGGAGTGGGTCAAGCGGCGAAGCCAGATAAGGGGCGCCGCAAAACATCGCGGAGGAAAAAGAAGAGGGGCCCGCGAGCGCCCGCAACCGCGGCCGTAACGGTCACGATTGCGGACAATGCGGGCAGTGGTCTGACCTATGCCCGGGTGATGGGCGAGGCGAGGGAGAAGATCTCCCTCCAAGACCTCGGCATCTCGGGGTCGAGGCTCAGGCCATCAATGATGGGGGGCCTTGTTATAGAGATCCCCGGAAAGGACCGCCTGTCCAAAGCTCGGCAGTTGGCCGAGCGGATGAAGGATGTGTTCAAGGAGAAGGAGGAGGTGAAGGTCACGCAGCCCCAGAAGACCGCGGAGCTTAGGGTCCGGGGTCTCGACGTGGCCTCCACCTCCAAAGATGTCTCCCTGGCTATCGCCGCGGAGACGGGGTGCCTGGAGGAGCACATTCGAGTGGGGGAGATCCGGCGCAGCTCGGACGTTGGCCCAGGCTCAGTCTGGGTCTGCTGCCCGATCTCGGTGGCCAGTAAGCTGGTCAGAGCAGGTAAGCTGCAAGTCGGGTGGAGCAGTGTCAGGGTGGAGACACTAAAGGCTCGACCCGTATTTTGTTTCCGGTGCCTCGGACACGGTCACGTCCGGGCCCGGTGCAAAGCGGCAGTGGACCGCAGCACCGCCTGTTACCGGTGCGGGGAGCTGGGCCACAGTGCCAAGGGGTGCACGGCGCAGCCCAAATGCCTGGCTTGCGCCGACCTGGGTTTGCCAGCCGCGCACCGATTGGGAGGCAAAGGGTGTAGACCCAGGCCTCCCTCGAGGCGGAAGGAGGACATGCCGCTCGCCGAGAGGGTAGCTACAGCTTCCTCGAAGCAAGCGTCGTTGACGAAGGCGAAAAAGCCCGGTACACTCGCGGCGAAGCGAGTCCCTGCCGGGCCACCAACAGCATCGTCCTCTGGCCGACAGAAACCGGCCAGTTGTAGGGAGGAAGAGGAGATGGAGACCGACACTTAGTCGGCCTCGCAGACCACCATCCTCAATTCGGAGGATGGAGTAAATCCCCCAGTCAAGGGGGGTTTACGGGGACTGCAGATCCACAAGTCGGGGGACTTGTGGGTCATTGCACGTAGTCCCCCGTGAGGAGGAGAGTGTGGCGCGACACCCACCTCTCCTCATGAGGAGTGAGACAAACGTCTCCCTCCTCGCGAGAAGGGCGCGAGTCAACGCGCAGCCTGAGATGCTCTCGGATGTCATGCTTTAGCGGTTCCCGAGAGCATCTCGCAAGGCCGAGTGTCGCCGTCTGGTTTTTAGTGGGTCGGGGGTCGCTTACACCCCTAGCCCCACATAACCCACCTTGCCTCCCCCGAGGCGGGTGGGTATGCGGTTGCGCATTTTCCAGACGTAAAAAAAAAAAAAAAAAAAAAAAAGGGGTGCTAACAGCATCCCGTACCCGAGTAACGTCGGGTACATCAACTCCCCGAGTCTGGGGAGTTTCCCCAGTCCTGGGGAGCCCTCCCTGTGGGAGGAGGGGGCCCACTTCCCCTATAGAGCTTCGGCTCGTATGTGGTAGAGGATGGCGACCTTGAATTCAAACGCCCGGTGGCATGGCACCGTTAGGATTGGGCATTGCACGGCGCTTTGGCGCTTGCCCTCCCGCCATGTATTTGCGGCCCGGGCCGCGGGGTTCTTGCGTCGTTTTCTCGGGGGGGATGTTTTCGGGGGTTTTCTCCCGGGGGTGTTCCCCCCGGGGTCTCGGGGTGGGGTCTCGTGCGGCTGGGGCCGCGGGGGTGGGTGACCATCCGTGACTACCCGAGGGGCTTTGCCCGGAGGGTTTACCCGAGGGGCATCGCCCGGAGGGAGTCATGGTGGTCGGTCGCCGGGGCCGCTCGGACGTATTCCGAGGCGGGGCCCGGCGACAAGTGCGGCCTCAGGGTGCTAGTTGGGGGTCTCCAGGCTGGGTAGCCTGGGTCCCCGTCCCAGCGTCCCTGGGGTCGGCCGCGCCCGGGCCATCGCCCGGAGGGTACCACGCGGGCCTGCCGCTGGGGCCGCTCGGACTTATTCCGAGGCGGGGCTTGGCGGCGAGAGTTTGTACTCCTGGCCGGTCGGGACCGTTTCCCGTTCCGAACCGGCCGGCCGGGAGAGGTGGGGTCCCTTCCACTGGATGTGATTACCGGTGGGGGGACGGCTGGTCGCCACGGCGGGCAAGGTGTGGACGGGGAGCGGCGTCCTCACCCCAACCGTCCGTGGGGCCCCCCGGGTGGCGCCACTTGCCGCGGTGCCCCCTCTGTCGGAGGAGGGGGACCCCTGAAAACCCACAGGAACGTTAAAATTCCTGTGGGCCGGTAAGGGGCTCGGAGTCCTGTGCCGGGGTGCGCGTATTCCCCCCGGCCAGAGGCATAAGCCGGCCCCCCGGGAGTCCCGGGGTTGTGGGGGGCGACTCCGTCGTGATTCCGGTCACGTTTCGGGTCACGCTTCGGGTCGTCTCCCCGGCCGGCGGGAGATTCGCCGGCCGGTCGAGCCGCGGCAAGGAGTGGGATACATTACAATGAGCATCAACAAATCTACAATCAAAATTGGGGAGAATGAGGAGGTGAGGGAGGATGCGCAAGAAGATGCGCAAGCAGTGAGCGACAGCCTTGCTCCTGCAAGAACGACGGTGCAGCAGGTTCTGCAAGATTGGTTGCCGGACGGTGAACCATGGGAGACATTGCCCGCCAACATAGTGGCGAAGGCCGGGAAAAAAACCGACGGGGAGGATGCCTCCCTGATTCGATCCTTGGTGAATCTTCAGCGAAGATTGAGTCAATCACCGGTCCATAATCAATCGGAACGGGATACACGCTCAGACACAGAGCCTATGGAAGAACCACAATCTTCTGTGGTTAATAACAACAATGGTGATGCGGTGACAATCGATGCACCGGAACAAAGTGTAATCGATGTCTTCCCTCAGCATTTTCTTCTGAGCAAGGGAGAGTTAGGTAACCTTAGTGTAAACAATCAGGTTACTGGATCTGAAGTTAGCTATAATCCATCGCAAGAGATGGAGTTTGAAATAGACAATGCCTCAGTGGCATCATCCTCAGCTCAAGTTCTGGGGAAAAGGAAGAAACCGGATCGGGATAGTGATACGGACGATCCGACTCCACAAATCAGGAGGAGTTCGAGAACGAGCAAAGTCCCATGCGTTGCCACGGACGAAGAAACTTCCAGTAAGAGGATCACGCGTGGTACAAATGCGATCACTCGGAGTACGCATATCAATGTGAATACGGACTCTGAACCGCAATCACAATCGTGTTCCGAGGCAGAGGGTAGAGGTGCCAGGAAACCTCCTAAGAAACCTGGAAGAAGGAAGAGGAGCGTTGATGAGCCGACAATTGAGCAGAGGCTCCGCCCACTCCCGCAAAACATTGAGGAATTGGGCATCACCCCCGTCTCACAGATAAGAGCGTCGGCCATTGAATGGCTCGATGACATTGAAACGATTAGGGTTAATAGTAGCTATCAGGGTTACCTGAGTGGCCAAATAAGAAAGAGAGTCAGTGTCATCAAGGAAATCTTAAGAGTCTTTGGTGAGAAAATTGAAGATTCCGGTGATCCTGGTTATTTAAGGAGACGGAACACAGAGTTAGCTGCGGAACTCGCCTTATCGAAAAGGGAGACCGCCAAGCTGAGACGGGACGTGCAAGATCTCCAAAAGATAGTAGGAGATCTAAAAAGGCTGTAGACGGAGGTCGATTTACTGAAAAATCAGAAAAAGCAACCTCCCCGATCGAGATCCCCAATAAGGGTTCTAAATCCAAATCTAAATCTAAGGAAAGAAAGGACATATCTGCAAGTCCTAGTGTAAATGTGGCTAATATGCAACTTACAGATGTGGTCATGAGACCCCCGTTAAAAGGTATCTCTGTGCCGATCCCAGCAGTTGAGAGGAGTACGCTGAAAGCGTATCAAGACGTTGATGCAGAACTATCACGCCGCATTGTAGAGTTAACCTCACAAAGAAAAGAGCTGAGGCAATCCCTTAAGGAACATGGTCAGAACTCCGCTCCAGGAGCTGTTCCTGCTCAAGTTGCACAAGTGGCTGCAGCGAACAGACCTAAGATAATTAGCAACGTTCAAGTTGTTGCCCCCAAGGGAAAAGTGACACAGACTTTACTCGAGACACAATCAAGTGATTCAATGGTTGTAAACAGTAAAAAGGACGAAGCCTGGCAACAGGTAGAGTCGAAAAAAGACAAGCGACAAAGAAGGAAGAAGGCTAAACAGGCTGTCTTGGATAGCCAAAAGTCCGGCACTGAAAAACCGAAAGGAGCCAATAGCGGTGAAGCTAAGAGGAGGAGACCTCCCAGAACAGCTGCAGTCGCAATAAGAGGAGTAGCAGATGGCTTCTCCTACGCTGCTGCCCTGAAAAAACTGAGAGAGGAAATTTCGCTCAGTGACCTACAGATAGACAAGCCATCCATAAGGCACTCGGCCAATGGTGGCATTGTGATCGAGGTACCTGGCAAAGATAAGGCTCTTAAGGCTGAGGCCTTAAAAGAGAAAGTTGCCGGCGTATTAGGTGAAACGGCAATAGTCACAAGACCCGTAGTCAAGGGTGAAGTTAGACTAATTGGAATAGACGACTCGGTCGTCACGGATGAAGTTGCGGACGTCATCGCTATTGCGGGAGAATGCAAATCCGAGGAGGTGAAAGTTGGCATAATAAGACCCATGTCCAATGGTTTGTTCACGGTCTGGGCTCAATGTCCCTTAGCGGCTGCGATTAAAGCAACCCAACAGGGAAAAATAAAGATTGGCTGGACAGTAGCCAGAATAGAACTTCTTAAAGCCAGACCGACCCAGTGCTACAAGTGCTGGGGACACGGACACCTGAGAGGAAAGTGCACCGCCACTGTGGATAGAAGCAAGACCTGTTTCAGATGTGGCGAGATGAACCATTCTGCACTGGCGTATCAGAACCCAGTCAGATGCATCCTCTGTGTAGAACAAGGGAAAGATCCCAACCACAGAGTGGGTTCAAACCAATGCAAGGCAGACTTTAAAACAAAGCCCGTTGCTGGTTTGGAAAAGAGACCGGATCGGAGGCCGGTAGCGATGGAGATCGAGGATGAAACGGAAAATCCTCCAATGTAATCTGGGCAGAGGCTGGCAAGCCCAGAATCTGCTGGATCAATACATGGCGGAGTTAAATGTCGCCATTTGCGCGGTATCTGAACCACGCAATATACCGGACAATATCTTCTGGTATGGAAGCTGCAACAAGTTAGCAGCCATACATTGGAGACCTGTGGGGGCTTTTCAAGCCTGCTCCTTAGTCTACAAAGCTCGGGATTTCGTCGTAGTGGAACACGGTGGCATCAACATTATATCGTGCTACATATCACCAAACAGCTCCAGGGAAGAATTCCTTGCGTTCCTTGATGAGCTGAGCGTGGCAATCAGAATTTTGAGTGGAAGGACCCTCATATGTGGGGACTTTAATGCAAAGTCCTCACATTGGGGGTCAAAGCGCACCGATCATCGAGGCGAGTTGGTTGACGAGTGGGCCGCGGAACATGATTTGCGACTAGTAAATTCAGGTACCCTTCCGACTTGCATCAGACCACAAGGATGGTCGATAATCGACCTCACATGGTCAACTGCGGATATCCGCAGTATCATTAGTGAATGGAAAGTTATGCGTGATATCGAATCTTTATCGGATCACGAATACATACAAATGTTGATCGGTCAAGATGACAAATGTTCGAGTATAAAGAACAAAGATCATAGAAGACTAATATACCCGAGGTGGAATGTTAAGAAACTGGACGAACACAAATTTCGAGCAGTTGTGTCCTGGAACTGTGCAAACGCCAGTGAACTGGATGCCGAAGAAACGGCCGAACAAATGGCTAAACGGATCGAGCAAGCTATCCATCAAGCCTGCGATGCAGGAGCAAACAGGATAAAGAAGCATCCATTGAAAGAGCAAACGTATTGGTGGAGCTCGGAAATCGAGAGATTTAGAAAGATCTCGATAATGAAAAGAAGAGCTTGGTCTAAAGCCAAGCAAAGAGGCAGACGCCCGGAAATGACAAAACAACTCAGAAATGAGTATATAGACGCCAGAAGGGTTCTGAAACATGAGATCGATAAGGCCAAATTTCAAGCTTGGCAAGAACTCATTCAGACGATTGAGGATGATCCCTGGGGGTTACCCTATAAAATCGTTCTGAAGAGATTAAGGAGGTCATCTCCAAGTCTCACCGAGACCTTAAATGAGGATATAGTTGAGACCCTTTTGGAGTCTCTATTTCCCAGTGGCAGAGAATCTAACCCAGCGGAGGCATGGATAGATTGGCGATGGAACGAGGAGGAAGAAGAGGTCAACCTCATAACTGGTCGGGAAGTTTTCGAAGTCATCAAGCGTAAAGCTGGTGGCAATACCGCGCCAGGACCTGACGGGATCAAGGCTAAAATCCTTGGGAAACTGCCAGGAGAAATGATCCTCGACATTGCCGAATGTTTCAATACATGTCTTAAGGAAGGCACTTTCCCCGTGCGATGGAAAAGAGCTATGCTGGTTCTAATACCCAAAGGCGGGGACAACTCAATCGAGGAAATGCCGAAAGTCCGCCCGATATGTCTCCTCGATGAACTGGGCAAGGTTTTTGAAAAGACCATTGTAGATCGGCTTAACAAATGGATGAAGGAAAACCCAAGGTTCCAGCTCTCGGAGGACCAATTTGGCTTCAGAGAGGAGAGGTCAACTTGCGACGCCCTTGCACAGGTTCAGACCGCAATAGAGGAAGCGATTCAGCAGGACGGTGTGGTAATTGCGATAAGCATCGACATTAGCAATGCGTTTAATTCACTCCCGTGGCCTGTTATTAGGAAGGCACTCGAACAGAAAGGCTTTCCCGAGTACTTACGAAGAGTCATTGACAGTTATTTACATCAGAGAACTGTCGAATATGTAGATAAACAGGGCGATATTATTACCAGGCCAATGACTGCCGGAGTACCTCAGGGATCGGTCCTCGGCCCGACCCTATGGAACATTGGGTACGACAGCGTGCTTCAGGACGGCTGTGAGTATGGGTGTCGGACCATTTGTTACGCGGACGACACTCTTATCCTGGCGACTGCCGACACGATTGCTACGGCCACAGCGAGGGCCAATACACAGACGGCTCTTATTCTTAACAGAATAAAAAGATTGGGTTTATCGGTCTCAGCTAGCAAAACCGAAGCGGTATTGTTTCATGGACGGAGGAAGCCAGATCAACATCCGAGCGTTGTTATCGGTGACGAACTAATCCCAACCGGAACGTCGATGAAGTATCTTGGAGTTATCTTGGACAACAGAATGATGTTCAAAGACCACTTTGAGTACGTAGAGACCAAAGTCTCCAAAGTAACTCGAGCATTAGGCAGGCTCATGCCCAACCTAAGGGGCCCCAGAGAAGCTAAAAGAAGACTCTACGCCAATGTTGTGATATCAATTGTGTTATATGCCGCGCCAATTTGGTGCGACGCCCTGACAACGGCGAGACGTAATCGCGAGAGGCTCGATCGGCTGATAAAAATCACCAATTTGAGGGTGATATCGGCATACCGGACAGTCTCTCTCGACGCGGCGTCAATCTTGGCGAGAATGCCACCGCTCCACCTGATGGCAGCAATGAGGAAACGAGTATATGCGAGGACGGTCGATCTGAGACGGCAAAATGACTGGTCTCCGAAGGCAGCAGAGGAGATCAGAGTTTCCGAGGCTCTGCTGACAAGGCGACAATGGGAGATTTATCTCCGAAGACCTATGATTGCTGGAATCCGCACCAGGGACGCCGTCCTGCCTAACTTCTCAGCTTGGTTAGACAGGAAACATGGGAGAATGGCCTTCCATCTGACCCAACTGATGACGGGACATGGTTGTTTTGCCTCCTATTTGTATAGAATAGGTAAAATGGGATCGCTAGTGTGTGAACACTGTGACGAGAACAAGGTGGACACAGCTGAACACACCTTACAGGAGTGCGTGAGGTGGAACGTGGATAGAGATGTCCTGAAGTCTGTTATTGGGAACGACTTGAAACTGGAAACGGTGGTGAAGGCTATCACCTTGGAGGAGACAGCCTGGAGAGCGCTGACTCAATTTGCTGAGTCAGTTATGCTCAATAAGGAAAATCGGGAAAGGGAGAGACAAGCGCGCGAGGCACTGATCCCACCCGAGTCCAGCGATGAAGAGGAGTCTGACACTTCCACAAGTGATTCGTCACAATAAGGAAGTGTCGAATAGTGATGATCTAATCTGTATATAGTTTAGGTGTAAATAAGAGAGGAAAGATCATGCGCGTATGTGTATATCGATATATATATGTATATACTAGAATAATCTACATAGGGATGGCTTAGTCTAGCTAATAGTTGGACTGGATTGGTTTAGCTCTAATTAGAACTAAGCATATAGGGATGTGCGCAATACTGCTTGGTATGTGTGCAATGTGTATATAGGTTTGCAGATATATGTAAATACGTTATGTATATATATGTATTATTGGGAGCTATACTCTATGTACCGTATAGCTATGTATTTAACTTAGCTCTGAGTGTGTATGAGTGTAGTGTATGTGTGTGTGTATGTATAACGAGGATATGTGTATGCATATGTGTATGTAAATATGTGTGTGTATATATGTATTTTAAGGAGATTACCGTGAGGAGGGTTTCGCAGTGAAACGCGAAGCTGGGTTGGGTCTGGGAACGTAATGCCGACAGCAGTTCTCCTGGGCCCAACATTGACCAGGAAGGAGGAATGCCTTCCGGTCACGGGCAGGGGTTTAGTGGGTAGGGCCGACCGTGGCTTGTTGTCCCTCGTGGGGGATTGGGGATTAACCCCGATCGACCACTTGAGACGTGGAGCCGCGACCGGAGGAGTCCCACATAACCCATGGGGCCGGCCCCATGGGTATCCGTAATGGATTCCCCTGCCCAGCGCCGTATCGCTAAATTAAAAAAAAAAAAAAAAAAAAAAAAAGGTTAGGTTAGGTTAGGTTAGGTTAGGTTAGGTTCTCTCCCGTCCCCTCTCGTCTCTCTATCAGGACCCGTCGCTGTTGAACTCTTATGGCACAACGAGTACGGTCCGTTATGACAATCCCCTCCATTTGTAGCCCGCGTGTACACCTATAAACTTCGGCGTACATGCGGGCTAACAAGTCTGCAGGGGGTACTCCAGAGAGCACCCCCACTGCTACACCGCTTACTGTACGGTAGCCCCGACAGATTCTACACGCCACCCGCCTCTGGACTCTGAGGATCGAGTCCCTCAGTTTGCGGGTGGCGCACACCTTCTCCGCCCATACCGGGGCCCCGTACAGCAGCATTGAATGGACCGTACTCGCGTATAATCGACGAACACTCCCACCCGGTCCCCCGAGGTTTGGAAGTAGACGACATAGCGCCATCGCTGTTTTTTCCACCCTCGGGGTCAATTGGCGGAAGTGCTCGCCAAAAGTCCAACGGCTGTCCAGGTGGAGACCCAGGTACTTGATATGGGTCCCCACCTTTATGGGGGTGCCTTCCACCACGAGAGAGAACCTAACCTAACCTTTTTTTTTTTTTTTTTTTTTCGTGTGGAAATGCGCGACCGCATACCCTCACACCTCGGGGGAGGTGAGAGGGTTATGTGGGGCTGGGATCAACGCCCACCGGGACTCAAATGCGTCCCGGGGACTCCCCCGACCCACTAAAACCACACGGTGGCCCTCTGAGCGCTTGTGCAGCGGCCCCGGGAATCGCTTTCGCATACGCCGGAGTCGCTGCACGCTGAGCTTGCGCTCCAAACCTTGATAAAAGGACCGGGTTTTACCCCGGTCCTGGAAGGAAGAGAATGGGGCCACCCATTCTCTTCCCCCTCGTGAGAGCCCGCGTGCAGTGGATCTCCGAAGCCCCCGCTCCAAAGATCCTGCGAGCCCTCCGCCCCCCCGTGTCACGGCTCCCTCCGCCCCCGGAGGGGGTTAGGATTCGGCCGTGACACGGGGGGGGCACCTCTCGGAAGACCCCCTCGAGAGAGGGAGTATCCCTAAGCGGGAGGGAGGGGCCCGTGAACCTCGTCCCGTGGGGCGAGGATCGTGTCCCCTCCATTCCGCCTCTCTTTTGGTTTTCTTCCGGGGATCGGGCTCCCTCCGCCCCCAGAGGGGGTTGGGATTCGGCCACGGTCCCCGAGAGAACCTCCTCGCGAGGGGAAGAGCCGTCCCCCTAGAGGAACGACTCTCCCCCCCCTCCGAGGCGGGATCTGGGGAACACTGTTCTCCCGATCCCGCCTTCTTCGCACAACTCCTTCCCGCTATCCTCTCGCCGCGGCTGCGGCGAATCTCCTTCTCCGGACGCCAGCCCTCTTGCGACGCATCGGGTCGGCGTCCGGGTCTTCCTCTCTCTCCCTTTCCGCCACCTCCTTCCGCGTTAGGACGTCCTCGTAGAAGGAGGCGACGGCGCTCCACTTTTCTTTGCTCTCCAGCATGGCCTTGACCATGCTGGAGAGCTGCAAATCTCCCCCTATTGCATCGGTCAGGGCACGGCGCTGTTCCGCCCATGCTGGGCAGAATTCCACTGTGTGTTGCGCCGTGTCCCTGACCTCCGTACAGTGGTGGCACTTCGTCGTTGGCTCCCTCCGCGCCTTACTCACGAAGCACCCGTGCCCGGTGAGCACCTGCACAACCCTATAAGAGAGTCCGAAATCTCTCGACAGCCAATCCGATAGAACCGGCTGAATTGCTTGGACAGCGCGCAGACCGGCCCTCGGTCGGAGTAGTTCCTCCGACCATCGTTCCACTGCGCGCTGTCTTGCCCTTTGCCGGGCCACTTCTGCCGCTTTCGGTGTCAGGGCCAGGCCCCGCTGGCGAAGGTCCCTCCTCTGCTCGTACAGTTCCTTGTACACCTCCGCCAGCAGGGTCCAGGGTATCGACCCCGACACCAGGCATGCCGCTTCCACGGGGACCGTGCGATAACCGCGGACGATTCTGATGGCCAGCCTTCGCTGCAGACCTAGCAGCAGTCTTTGACTGGGTACCATCAGGTCGCCCGCCCACACAGGTGCCCCGTAGAGCGCCATGGATCCGATCGCCCCCATGTAGAGGCGACGGATCTTCTCCCTCGGCCCCCCGATGTTGGGCAGCAAGCAACCAATACTGTTGACCGCTGCCCTTATCCGGGGGGCTAAGCGACAGAAGTGTTCCCGCCAGTTCCATCGGCTGTCGAGCGTGAGTCCCAAATATTTCAAATGGGGCTTCACCTCCATTCGGACTCCCTCTACCTCTATATGGGACCGAGGTGGTCCCCTCCTTGGACCGTTGAAGTGAATAACTTCGGTCTTTTGGAGGGCCACCTTCAGTCCCAAAGCGCGGATCCGTCCAACAACGAGTGCCAGACCCACCGATGCAAGTCGGCGGGCCCCCTCCCAATTGTCGCCCCGGGCAAGCACCAGCGT
>NW_028141875.1:0-12752 GCF_030444845.1 Prenolepis imparis
AAACAGACACCAGCGTACAAATTTTTTAACTTGATATACATAAAATAAGGTTGCGTCGCATAGGGTCAGCGGTAAAAAAGTATGGAATTCTAATATTTTAAGACGAGCCAAAAATTCATCGATTATACATTTTAATAGTACATTGATTACAGAACCATTTGGTACCAAACAGACACCAGCGTACAAATTTTTTAACTTGATATACATAAAATAAGGTTGCGTCGCATGGGGTCAGCGGTAAAAAAGTATCGATTTCTAATATTTAAAGACGAGCCAAAAATTCATCCATTATACATTTTAATAGTACATTAATTACAGAATCTTTTGGTACCAAGTAGACAACAGCATACAAACTTTTTCATTTGCTATACATAAAATAAGGTTGCGTCGCATGAGGTCAGCGGTAAAAAAGTATCGATTTCTAATATTTAAAGACGAGCCAAAAATTCATCCATTATACATTTTAATAGTACATTGATTACAGAATCTTTTGGTACCAAGCAGACACCAGCGTGCAAATTTTTTAACTTGATATACATAAAATAAAGTTGCGTCGAATGGGGTCAGCGGTAAAAAAGTATCGATTTCAAATATTTAAAGACGAGCCAAAAATTCATCGATTATACATTTTAATAGTACATTGATTACAGAATCATTTGGTACCAAACAGACACCAGCGTACAAATTTTTTAACTTGATATACATAAAATAAGGTTGCGTCGCAAAGGATCAGCGGTAAAAAGTATCGATTTCCAATATTTTAAGACGAGCCAAAAATTCATCGATTATACATTTTAATAGTACATTGATTACAGAATCTTTTGATAGCATGCAGACACCAGCGTACAAATTTTTTAACTTGATATACATAAAATAAAGTTGCGTCGAATGGGGTCAGCGGTAAAAAAGTATCGATTACAAATATTTAAAGACGAGCCAAAAATTCATCGATTATACATTTTAATAGTACATTGATTACAGAATCATTTGGTACCAAACAGACACCAGCGTACAAATTTTTTAACTTGATATACATAAAATAAGGTTGCGTCGCATAGGGTTAGCTGTAAAAAAGTATGGATTTCTAATATTTTAAGACGAGCCAAAAATTCATCGATTATACATTTTAATAGTACATTGATTACAGAACCATTTGGTATCAAACAGACACCAGCGTACAAATTTTTTAACTTGATATACATAAAATAAGGTTGCGTCGCATAGGGTCAGCGGTAAAAAAGTATCGATTTCTAATATTTTAAGACGAGCCAAAAATTCATCCATTATACATTTTAATAGTACATTGATTACAGAATCTTTTGATACTATGCAGACACCAGCGTACAAATTTTTTAACTTCATATACATAAAATAAAGTTGCGTCGAATGGGGTCAGCGGTAAAAAAGTATCGATTTCTAATATTTTAAGACGAGCCAAAAATTCATCGATTATACATTTTAATAGTACATTGATTACAGAATCATTTGGTACCAAACAGACACCAGCGTACAAATTTTTTAACTTGATATACATAAAATAAGGTTGGGTCGCATAGGGTCAGCGGTAAAAAAGTATGGATTTCTAATATTTTAAGACGAGCCAAAAATTCATCGATTATACATTTTAATAGTACATTGATTACAGAACCATTTGGTACCAAACAGACACCAGCGTACAAATTTTTAACTTGATATACATAAAATAAAGTTGCGTCGAATGGGGTCAGCGGTAAAAAAGTATCGATTTCTAATATTTTAAGACGAGCCAAAAATTCATCGATTATACATTTTAATAGTACATTGTTTACACAATCATTTGGTACCAAACAGACACCAGCGTACAAATTATTTAACTTGATATACATAAAATAAGGTTGCGTCGCATAGGGTCAGCGGTAAAAAAGTATCGATTTCTAATATTTTAAGACGAGCCAAAAATTCATCGATTATACATTTTAATAGTACATTGATTACAGAATCATTTGGTACCAAACAGACACCAGCGTACAAATTTTTTAACTTGCTATACATAAAATAAGGTTGCGTCACATAGGGTCAGCGGTAAAAAAGTATGGATTTCTAATATTTTAAGACGAGCCAAAAATTCATCGATTATACATTTTAATAGTACATTGATTACAGAACCATTTGGTACCAAACAGACACCAGCGTACAAATTTTTTAACTTGATATACATAAAATAAAGTTGCGTCGAATGGGGTCAGCGGTAAAAAAGTATCGATTTCTAATATTTTAAGACGAGCCAAAAATTCATCGATTATACATTTTAATAGTACATTGATTACAGAATCATTTGGTACCAAACAGACACCAGCGTACAAATTTTTTAACTTGATATACATAAAATAAGGTTGCGTCGCATAGGGTCAGCGGTAAAAAAGTATGGAATTCTAATATTTTAAGACGAGCCAAAAATTCATCGATTATACATTTTAATAATACATTGATTACAGAACCATTTGGTACTAAACAGACACCAGCGTACAAATTTTTTAACTTGATATACATAAAATAAGGTTGCGTCGCATGGGGTCAGCGGTAAAAAAGTATCGATTTCTAATATTTAAAGACGAGCCAAAAATTCATCCATTATACATTTTAATAGTACATTAATTACAGAATCTTTTGGTACCAAGTAGACAACAGCATACAAACTTTTTCATTTGCTATACATAAATTAAGGATGCATCGCATAGGGTCAGCGGTAAAAAAGTATCGATTTCTAATATTTTAAGACGAGCCAAAAATTCATCGATTATACATTTTAATAGTACATTGATTACAGAACCATTTGGTACCAAACAGACACCTGCGTACAAATTTTTTAACATGATATACATAAAATAAGGTTGCGTCGCATGAGGTCAGCGGTAAAAAAGTATCGATTTCTAATATTTAAAGACGAGCCAAAAATTCATCCATTATACATTTTAATAGTACATTGATTACAGAATCTTTTGGTACCAAGCAGACACCAGCGTGCAAATTTTTTAACTTGATATACATAAAATAAAGTTGCGTCGAATGGAGTCAGCGGTAAAAAAGTATCGATTTCAAATATTTAAAGACGAGCCAAAAATTCATCGATTATACATTTTAATAGTACATTGATTACAGAATCATTTGGTACCAAACAGACACCAGCGTACAAATTTTTTAACTTGATATACATAAAATAAGGTTGCGTCGCAAAGGATCAGCGGTAAAAAGTATCGATTTCCAATATTTTAAGACGAGCCAAAAATTCATCGATTATACATTTTAATAGTACATTGATTACAGAATCTTTTGATAGCATGCAGACACCAGCGTACAAATTTTTTAACTTGATATACATAAAATAAAGTTGCGTCGAATGGAGTCAGCGGTAAAAAAGTATCGATTTCTAATATTTTAAAACGAGCCAAAAATTCATCGATTATACATTTTAATAGTACATTGTTTACACAATCATTTGGTACCAAACAGACACCAGCGTACAAATTATTTAACTTGATATACATAAAATAAGGTTGCGTCGCATAGGGTCAGCGATAAAAAAGTATCGATTTCTAATATTTTAAGACGAGCCAAAAATTCATCGATTATACATTTTAATAGTACATTGATTACAGAATCTTTTGATACCATGCAGACACCAGCGTACAAATTTTTTAACTTGATATACATAAAATAAAGTTGCGTCGAATGGGGTCAGCGGTAAAAAAGTATCGATTACAAATATTTAAAGACGAGCCAAAAATTCATCGATTATACATTTTAATAGTACATTGATTACAGAATCATTTGGTACCAAACAGACACCAGCGTACAGATTTTTTAACTTGATATACATAAAATAAGGTTGCGTCGCATAGGGTCAGCGGTAAAAAAGTATGGATTTCTAATATTTTAAGACGAGCCAAAAATTCATCGATTATACATTTTAATAGTACATTGATTACAGAACCATTTGGTACCAAACAGACACCAGCGTACAAATTTTTTAACTTGATATACATAAAATAAGGTTGCGTCGCATAGGGTCAGCGGTAAAAAAGTATCGATTTCTAATATTTTAAGACGAGCCAAAAATTCATCGATTATACATTTTAATAGTACATTGATTACAGAATCTTTTGATACTATGCAGACACCAGCGTACAAATTTTTTAACTTCATATACATAAAATAAAGTTGCGTCGAATGGGGTCAGCGGTAAAAAAGTATCGATTTCTAATATTTTAAGACGAGCCAAAAATTCATCGATTATACATTTTAATAGTACATTGTTTACACAATCATTTGGTACCAAACAGACACCAGCGTACAAATTATTTAACTTGATATACATAAAATAAGGTTGCGTCGCATAGGGTCAGCGGTAAAAAAGTATCGATTTCTAATATTTTAAGACGAGCCAAAAATTCATCGATTATACATTTTAATAGTACATTGATTACAGAATCATTTGGTACCAAACAGACACCAGCGTACAAATTTTTTAACTTGCTATACATAAAATAAGGTTGCGTCGCATAGGGTCAGCGGTAAAAAAGTATGGATTTCTAATATTTTAAGACGAGCCAAAAATTCATCGATTATACATTTTAATAGTACATTGATTACAGAACCATTTGGTACCAAACAGACACCAGCGTACAAATTTTTTAACTTGATATATATAAAATAAAGTTGCGTCGAATGGGGTCAGCGGTAAAAAAGTATCGATTTCTAATATTTTAAGACGAGCCAAAAATTCATCGATTATACATTTTAATAGTACATTGATTACAGAATCATTTGGTACCAAACAGACACCAGCGTACAAATTTTTTAACTTGATATACATAAAATAAGGTTGCGTCGCATAGGGTCAGCGGTAAAAAAGTATGGAATTCTAATATTTTAAGACGAGCCAAAAATTCATCGATTATACATTTTAATAGTACATTGATTACAGAACCATTTGGTACCAAACAGACACCAGCGTACAAATTTTTTAACTTGATATATATAAAATAAGGTTGCGTCGCATGGGGTCAGCGGTAAAAAAGTATCGATTTCTAATATTTAAAGACGAGCCAAAAATTCATCCATTATACATTTTAATAGTACATTAATTACAGAATCTTTTGGTACCAAGTAGACAACAGCATACAAACTTTTTCATTTGCTATACATAAATTAAGGATGCGTCGCATAGGGTCAGCGGTAAAAAAGTATCGATTTCTAATATTTTAAGACGAGCCAAAAATTCATCGATTATACATTTTAATAGTACATTGATTACAGAACCATTTGGTACCAAACAGACACCTGCGTACAAATTTTTTAACATGATATACATAAAATAAGGTTGCGTCGCATGAGGTCAGCGGTAAAAAAGTATCGATTTCTAATATTAAAAGACGAGCCAAAAATTCATCCATTATACATTTTAATAGTACATTGATTACAGAATCTTTTGGTACCAAGCAGACAACAGCATACAAACTTTTTCATTTGCTATACATAAATTAAGGATGCGTCGCATAGGGTCAGCGGTAAAAAAGTATCGATTTCTAATATTTTAAGACGAGCCAAAAATTCATCGATTATACATTTTAATAGTACATTGATTACACAATCATTTGGTACCAAACAGACACCAGCGTGCAAATTTTTTAACTTGATATACATAAAATAAAGTTGCGTCGAATGGAGTCAGCGGTAAAAAAGTATCGATTTCAAATATTTAAAGACGAGCCAAAAATTCATCGATTATACATTTTAATAGTACATTGATTACAGAATCATTTGGTACCAAACAGACACCAGCGTACAAATTTTTTAACTTGATATACATAAAATAAGGTTGCGTCGCAAAGGATCAGCGGTAAAAAGTATCGATTTCCAATATTTTAAGACGAGCCAAAAATTCACCGATTATACATTTTAATAGTACATTGATTACAGAATCTTTTGATAGCATGCAGACACCAGCGTACAAATTTTTTAACTTGATATACATAAAATAAAGTTGCGTCGAATGGAGTCAGCGGTAAAAAAGTATCGATTTCTAATATTTTAAGACGAGCCAAAAATTCATCGATTATACATTTTAATAGTACATTGTTTACACAATCATTTGGTACCAAACAGACACCAGCGTACAAATTATTTAACTTGATATACATAAAATAAGGTTGCGTCGCATAGGGTCAGCGGTAAAAAAGTATCGATTTCTAATATTTTAAGACGAGCCAAAAATTCATCGATTATACATTTTAATAGTACATTGATTACAGAATCTTTTGATACCATGCAGACACCAGCGTACAAATTTTTTAACTTGATATACATAAAATAAAGTTGCGTCGAATGGGGTCAGCGGTAAAAAAGTATCGATTACAAATATTTAAAGACGAGCCAAAAATTCATCGATTATACATTTTAATAGTACATTGATTACAGAATCATTTGGTACCAAACAGACACCAGCGTACAAATTTTTTAACTTGATATACATAAAATAAGGTTGCGTCGCATAGGGTCAGCGGTAAAAAAGTATGGATTTCTAATATTTTAAGACGAGCCAAAAATTCATCGATTATACATTTTAATAGTACATTGATTACAGAACCATTTGGTACCAAACAGACACCAGCGTACAAATTTTTTAACTTGATATACATAAAATAAGGTTGCGTCGCATAGGGTCAGCGGTAAAAAAGTATCGATTTCTAATATTTTAAGACGAGCCAAAAATTCATCGATTATACATTTTAATAGTACATTGATTACAGAATCTTTTGATACTATGCAGACACCAGCGTACAAATTTTTTAACTTCATATACATAAAATAAAGTTGCGTCGAATGGGGTCAGCGGTAAAAAAGTATCGATTTCTAATATTTTAAGACGAGCCAAAAATTCATCGATTATACATTTTAATAGTACATTGATTACAGAATCATTTGGTACCAAACAGACACCAGCGTACAAATTTTTTAACTTGATATACATAAAATAAGGTTGGGTCGCATAGGGTCAGCGGTAAAAAAGTATGGATTTCTAATATTTTAAGACGAGCCAAAAATTCATCGATTATACATTTTAATAGTACAATGATTACAGAACCATTTGGTACCAAACAGACACCAGCGTACAAATTTTTAACTTGATATACATAAAATAAAGTTGCGTCGAATGGGGTCAGCGGTAAAAAAGTATCGATTTCTAATATTTTAAGACGAGCCAAAAATTCATCGATTATATATTTTAATAGTACATTGTTTACACAATCATTTGGTACCAAACAGACACCAGCGTACAAATTATTTAACTTGATATACATAAAATAAGGTTGCGTCGCATAGGGTCAGCGGTAAAAAAGTATCGATTTCTAATATTTTAAGACGAGCCAAAATTCATCGATTATACATTTTAATAGTACATTGATTACAGAATCATGTGGTACCAAACAGACACCAGCGTACAAATTTTTTAACTTGCTATACATAAAATAAGGTTGCGTCGCATAGGGTCAGCGGTAAAAAAGTATGGATTTCTAATATTTTAAGACGAGCCAAAAATTCATCGATTATACATTTTAATAGTACATTGATTACAGAACCATTTGGTACCAAACAGACACCAGCGTACAAATTTTTTAACTTGATATACATAAAATAAAGTTGCGTCGAATGGGGTCAGCGGTAAAAAAGTATCGATTTCTAATATTTTAAGACGAGCCAAAAATTCATCGATTATACATTTTAATAGTACATTGATTACAGAATCATTTGGTACCAAACAGACACCAGCGTACAAATTTTTTAACTTGATATACATAAAATAAGGTTGCGTCGCATAGGGTCAGCGGTAAAAAAGTATGGAATTCTAATATTTTAAGACGAGCCAAAAATTCATCGATTATACATTTTAATAGTACATTGATTACAGAACCATTTGGTACCAAACAGACACCAGCGTACAAATTTTTTAACTTGATATACATAAAATAAGGTTGCGTCGCATAGGGTCAGCGGTAAAAAAGTATGGAATTCTAATATTTCAAGACGAGCCAAAAATTCATCGATTATACATTTTAATAGTACATTGATTACAGAACCATTTGGTACCAAACAGACACCAGCGTACAAATTTTTTAACTTGATATACATAAAATAAAGTTGCGTCGAATGGAGTCAGCGGTAAAAAAGTATCGATTTCTAATATTTTAAGACGAGCCAAAAATTCATCGATTATACATTTTAATAGTACATTGATTACAGAATCTTTTGATAGCATGCAGACACCAGCGTACAAATTTTTTAACTTGATATACATAAAATAAAGTTGCGTCGAATGGAGTCAGCGGTAAAAAAGTATCGATTTCTAATATTTTAAGACGAGCCAAAAATTCATCGATTATACATTTTAATAGTACATTGTTTACACAATCATTTGGTACCAAACAGACACCAGCGTACAAATTATTTAACTTGATATACATAAAATAAGGTTGCGTCGCATAGGGTCAGCGGTAAAAAAGTATCGATTTCTAATATTTTAAGACGAGCCAAAAATTCATCGATTATACATTTTAATAGTACATTGATTACAGAACCATTTGGTACCATGCAGACACCAGCGTACAAATTTTTTAACTTGATATACATAAAATAAGGTTGCGTCGCATAGGATCAGCGGTAAAAAGTATCGATTTCCAATATTTTAAGACGAGCCAAAAATTCATCGATTATACATTTTAATAGTACATTGATTACAGAATCTTTTGATACCATGCAGACACCAGCGTACAAATTTTTTAACTTGATATACATAAAATAAAGTTGCGTCGAATGGGGTCAGCGGTAAAAAAGTATCGATTTCTAATATTTTAAGACGAGCCAAAAATTCATCGATTATACATTTTAATAGTACATTGATTACAGAATCTTTTGATACTATGCAGACACCAGCGTACAAATTTTTTAACTTCATATACATAAAATAAAGTTGCGTCGAATGGGGTCAGCGGTAAAAAAGTATCGATTTCTAATATTTTAAGACGAGCCAAAAATTCATCGATTATACATTTTAATAGTACATTGATTACAGAATCATTTGGTACCAAACAGACACCAGCGTACAAATTTTTTAACTTGATATACATAAAATAAGGTTGGGTCGCATAGGGTCAGCGGTAAAAAAGTATGGATTTCTAATATTTTAAGACGAGCCAAAAATTCATCGATTATACATTTTAATAGTACATTGATTACAGAACCATTTGGTACCAAACAGACACCAGCGTACAAATTTTTAACTTGATATACATAAAATAAAGTTGCGTCGGATGGGGTCAGCGGTAAAAAAGTATCGATTTCTAATATTTTAAGACGAGCCAAAAATTCATCGATTATATATTTTAATAGTACATTGTTTACACAATCATTTGGTACCAAACAGACACCAGCGTACAAATTATTTAACTTGATATACATAAAATAAGGTTGCGTCGCATAGGGTCAGCGGTAAAAAAGTATCGATTTCTAATATTTTAAGACGAGCCAAAAATTCATCGATTATACATTTTAATAGTACATTGATTACAGAACCATTTGGTACCAAACAGACACCAGCGTACAAATTTTTTAACTTGATATACATAAAATAAAGTTGCGTCGAATGGGGTCAGCGGTAAAAAAGTATCGATTTCTAATATTTTAAGACGAGCCAAAAATTCATCGATTATACATTTTAATAGTACATTGATTACAGAATCATTTGGTACCAAACAGACACCAGCGTACAAATTTTTTAACTTGATATACATAAAATAAGGTTGCGTCGCATAGGGTCAGCGGTAAAAAAGTATGGAATTCTAATATTTTAAGACGAGCCAAAAATTCATCGATTATACATTTTAATAGTACATTGATTACAGAACCATTTGGTACCAAACAGACACCAGCGTACAAATTTTTTAACTTGATATACATAAAATAAGGTTGCGTCGCATAGGGTCAGCGGTAAAAAAGTATGGAATTCTAATATTTTAAGACGAGCCAAAAATTCATCGATTATACATTTTAATAGTACATTGATTACAGAACCATTTGGTACCAAACAGACACCAGCGTACAAATTTTTTAACTTGATATACATAAAATAAAGTTGCGTCGAATGGAGTCAGCGGTAAAAAAGTATCGATTTCTAATATTTTAAGACGAGCCAAAAATTCATCGATTATACATTTTAATAGTACATTGATTACAGAATCTTTTGATAGCATGCAGACACCAGCGTACAAATTTTTTAACTTGATATACATAAAATAAAGTTGCGTCGAATGGAGTCAGCGGTAAAAAAGTATCGATTTCTAATATTTTAAGACGAGCCAAAAATTCATCGATTATACATTTTAATAGTACATTGTTTACACAATCATTTGGTACCAAACAGACACCAGCGTACAAATTATTTAACTTGATATACATAAAATAAGGTTGCGTCGCATAGGGTCAGCGGTAAAAAAGTATCGATTTCTAATATTTTAAGACGAGCCAAAAATTCATCGATTATACATTTTAATAGTACATTGATTACAGAACCATTTGGTACCATGCAGACACCAGCGTACAAATTTTTTAACTTGATATACATAAAATAAGGTTGCGTCGCATAGGATCAGCGGTAAAAAGTATCGATTTCCAATATTTTAAGACGAGCCAAAAATTCATCGATTATACATTTTAATAGTACATTGATTACAGAATCTTTTGATACCATGCAGACACCAGCGTACAAATTTTTTAACTTGATATACATAAAATAAAGTTGCGTCGAATGGGGTCAGCGGTAAAAAAGTATCGATTTCTAATATTTTAAGACGAGCCAAAAATTCATCGATTATACATTTTAATAGTACATTGATTACAGAATCTTTTGATACTATGCAGACACCAGCGTACAAATTTTTTAACTTCATATACATAAAATAAAGTTGCGTCGAATGGGGTCAGCGGTAAAAAAGTATCGATTTCTAATATTTTAAGACGAGCCAAAAATTCATCGATTATACATTTTAATAGTACATTGATTACAGAATCATTTGGTACCAAACAGACACCAGCGTACAAATTTTTTAACTTGATGATATACATAAAATAAGGTTGGGTCGCATAGGGTCAGCGGTAAAAAAGTATGGATTTCTAATATTTTAAGACGAGCCAAAAATTCATCGATTATACATTTTAATAGTACATTGATTACAGAACCATTTGGTACCAAACAGACACCAGCGTACAAATTTTTAACTTGATATACATAAAATAAAGTTGCGTCGAATGGGGTCAGCGGTAAAAAAGTATCGATTTCTAATATTTTAAGACGAGCCAAAAATTCATCGATTATACATTTTAATAGTACATTGTTTACACAATCATTTGGTACCAAACAGACACCAGCGTACAAATTATTTAACTTGATATACATAAAATAGGGTTGCGTCGCATAGGGTACGCGGTAAAAAAGTATCGATTTCTAATATTTTAAGACGAGCCAAAAATTCATCGATTATACATTTTAATAGTACATTGATTACAGAATCATTTGGTACCAAACAGACACCAGCGTACAAATTTTTTAACTTGCTATACATAAAATAAGGTTGCGTCGCATAGGGTCAGCGGTAAAAAAGTATGGATTTCTAATATTTTAAGACGAGCCAAAAATTCATCGATTATACATTTTAATAGTACATTGATTACAGAACCATTTGGTACCAAACAGACACCAGCGTACAAATTTTTTAACTTGATATACATAAAATAAAGTTGCGTCGAATGGGGTCAGCGGTAAAAAAGTATCGATTTCTAATATTTTAAGACGAGCCAAAAATTCATCGATTATATATTTTAATAGTACATTGTTTACACAATCATTTGGTACCAAACAGACACCAGCGTACAAATTATTTAACTTGATATACATAAAATAAGGTTGCGTCGCATAGGGTCAGCGGTAAAAAAGTATCGATTTCTAATATTTTAAGACGAGCCAAAAATTCATCGATTATACATTTTAATAGTACATTGATTACAGAATCATGTGGTACCAAACAGACACCAGCGTACAAATTTTTTAACTTGCTATACATAAAATAAGGTTGCGTCGCATAGGGTCAGCGGTAAAAAAGTATGGATTTCTAATATTTTAAGACGAGCCAAAAATTCATCGATTATACATTTTAATAGTACATTGATTACAGAACCATTTGGTACCAAACAGACACCAGCGTACAAATTTTTTAACTTGATATACATAAAATAAAGTTGCGTCGAATGGGGTCAGCGGTAAAAAAGTATCGATTTCTAATATTTTAAGACGAGCCAAAAATTCATCGATTATACATTTTAATAGTACATTGATTACAGAATCATTTGGTACCAAACAGACACCAGCGTACAAATTTTTTAACTTGATATACATAAAATAAGGTTGCGTCGCATAGGGTCAGCGGTAAAAAAGTATGGAATTCTAATATTTTAAGACGAGCCAAAAATTCATCGATTATACATTTTAATAGTACATTGATTACAGAACCATTTGGTACCAAACAGACACCAGCGTACAAATTTTTTAACTTGATATACATAAAATAAGGTTGCGTCGCATAGGGTCAGCGGTAAAAAAGTATGGAATTCTAATATTTTAAGACGAGCCAAAAATTCATCGATTATACATTTTAATAGTACAT
>NW_028141876.1:0-12746 GCF_030444845.1 Prenolepis imparis
AAGCAGTGGTATCAACGCAGAGTACTTCGCAAATTTTTTGCATCACGATTTCTTCCTGTTTCGTGTTTATTCGGAAGGACATTGCCAGTCTCGTATAGTCTCTGAGCTGCTCGTAGTATGACAGGAGCTGACGGATGTCTTGCTCGATTTGGATATAAATCGGCGTATCGTCTTGCAGCTACGTGATACTGCCCGTGACACTCGCCAAGTGCCATTAGCATATCGTAGTATTCTTCGTTTGTGTACGCTGCCATATCGTCCTCTTAACGCATGTAATAATCGAAGGATTATTGATTGCATTATCAATCTTCATTTTATTTATACAATCCGCGGGGTGTCGCGATTTCCCCCTCCACGCCTTCCGCGTCGAATAGCGGCACGCGACACCCGCGACAGCGGCCTCCCGCGAATCGTATAAATATAAGATGCAGATCGATAATGCAATCAATCATCCATCTGCTCCCGTCATACGAAGAACTCAGAGACAAAACGAGACTGGCAGTGTCCTTCCAACCAAACAAGAAAAAAAGTTGCACGCATTTCATTACACACGCGTGCAACATTTACGACCAGAAGATTATCATGCAAGACGAACGTTTTGCGAAAATTTTCTGAGAAAAGTAGATCGTTTCCCGAAGACGCTTCCCGAGGACGTCGACGACTTGGAAATCAGATTGCGATATGCAATTTGGAATATCGAAGAGGAAGTAATGGAGAACGTCCAATTAAATTTACTTAAACGCATGAGAGCTTGCATAAGGATGGATGGTGCTCATTTTGAGCACCTATTATAAATTTTTTAAAGATATAAATTAATCCGCTCTTTTCAGAGCGACCAAAGTCAATCCGCTCTTTTCAGAGCGACCAAAACCAATCCGCTCTTTTCAGAGCGACCAACATATTTATACGTGGAACATCTTGTTCGCAAAACAATAAAAAAACATAAAATAATTATTTTTCTCACGTCTCGCTGAGAAAAGAAAAAGCAAAACGTATAATGTTAAGTTATTTAAAAAAAAAGTATTATAACGTATTATAATACGTTATAATACTTTTTTTTTAATAACTTTGTTATACATTTTCTAAATTAGCGCATTCATAATACAAAGGCTTCGATTAATCACAAGACACGGTAGCGTCTCGCGAATCTCGCGTCAATCACGTTCGGCAACGCCGCGCGATTATTATCGTCGCGTCGGCGTCGCCGCAGTCTGTTGTCGTAGACTGTATTGTTGTCCGCGACGAGTAATGTACATTTAACGCGTTTTTAAAAAGTAATTTTTAATAATTAATCGGTAGTAACCGCGAATTGTGATTGAGTGTTGTGATAGATTAATAAATAATATTTGATCAAGTCTGAGAGAATTTTCTCTTAGAATTTACACTAAAAATAATGGTAATCGTGAGACAATATGGTATGGAAAAAATTTTATGAAAATTTCTCTGATTAATATTTATCACATTAAAAATAATAATATCTATCATAATAAAATATAAAATATGTTTGATTCATTTTACTAAACTGCATAGTAAAATTAATCAAACATATTTTATATTTTATTATGATAGATATTATTATTTTTAATGTGATAAATATTAATCAGAGAAATTTTGAAAAAATTCTTTCCATACCATATTGTCCCATGATTATCATGATTCTCAGGGTAAATTCTAAGAGAAAATTCTCTCTGATTGCGTGAGTGTATTCATCAAAGTGTCGATAATACAATTTATAAAAAAAGAATCGTTTATTATTCGGTGTGTCACGGTGTGTCAACGTCTGTGTCAACGTCAACGTTGTGATCCATTCCAGTCGTACAATTATTCATCAGAAGACATCTCTATAAGGTAAGAATAAGTAAGAGAGAGAGATAGAGAGAGAAAGAGGGTGTATGTACACACACACACACACACACACACACACACACATCGCGTGGAGATAACAGCTGATCGCAACGAGCGCTTCGCGTAATCGCCCGCGTCGGATGAGTTGCGCCGCTCCTGCCTACCGGCCGTACCCGTGCCGTAATTCGCTAAATTTTTCCTTTTATAATTTGAAAACTAAGCTTCGGATAAAATTTTGGCAAAGGAAAAATCGTCTCAGAATTCATTCAGGAATACGACATTTTAAGGACAAACGGTTGTTTCGAATCACCCTGTATACCGTTTTTAAAAGTTTATCAGCGATCGCGGGGGTGACGTCGGCGGGTCGCATCCCGATCGTTCGATGCTTGCGCGCGTTGTAATCCGATACGAGTTCCGACAACGCGTCGATCCACTTGTAAGTTCCGTTCAGCGTAAACATCTTCCACATGTCGTTCTTCAGCGTGCGATTGAATCGCTCGACGACCGATGCCTTCAATACCGAATATGTAGAATAGTGATTGATGTTATGTTTCCGTATAAGCCGTTGCACGTCGGCGTTATAAAATTCTTTCCCCATATCGGTTTGCATGTTTCTCGGGCATCTCTTGCTATCTCGAATTATCTCGAATTATCTCGGCGATAGCGTCAGCCGTCTCGGTTCCACCTTTACTCTTGAGTGGAATGGCCCACGCATGCTTGCTCAACACATCGATGACGGTGAGTATGTAGTGGTAACCTCTGTTGAAACGAGAGTACGGACGCATCTCGACGATGTCAGCTTGCCACAGGTCATCGTATCCCCGCACTATGACGTGTCTTCGGGGAAAATTTTTCCTTGCCGGCGCGTGCAGTTCGTTCACCAACTGCCGTTTCTCCAAACTGTGTTGTTTCTTCGCTTCGTCGGTTTTTCTCGATCGCCGTTTGTCGCTCGTTTTATGATTCATTTTCGTTTGTCGTTCTTCAATAGCCGTTCTTGAGCCGTTCCTGACCCGTTCGTAGCCGTTCTTGACCCGTTCTTGAGCCGTTCGTAGCCGTTCCTAACCCGTTCGCAGCCCTTCCTGAACCGTTCTTGAGCCGTTCTTGAGCCGTTCGTAGTCGTTCTTGAGCCGTTCTTGAGCCATTCTTGCGTTGTTTACTTCCGTTCTTGACCCATTCGAAATTCGTTCTTGATTCGTTCGCTGCCTTGTTCACAGTCGTTTCTAATCCGTTCGTAGCCTTTCCTGACCCGTTTGCAGCCGTTACTGACCCGTTCGCAGCCCTGCTTGAGTTGTTGGTAGCCTCGTTCGCAGCTGTTGCTAGGCCGTTCACTACCACTACCACTCATTGTAGTTAGATAGTAGTTCGATAATCCTTCGTAGCTGTTCGATAATTGTTCGTAGCCGTTCGATAACCCTTCGTAGATGTTCGATAACCGTTCGATAGCCGCTCCTAACTCGTTCACTGCTGCTCATTCAAGTTGATAGCCGTTTCTGAGTTAGCGTTAGTCGCGCGTTGAAGTTCGTTTATCACAATCTGTATTGCCCGCACATCCTTCTCGAACGAAGTCAGCTTCTCATCTGATTCTTTCTGTTGATTCATCAATCTTTTAACGCAGGATTCTACATACAGTTTGTTGACGGGATCGGTGTCAGCCTCAGGTTGCGCTACACGACGAATCTTCCGCGACCTTGCGTCATAGTCCGTAACGACGCGACACAGAGCGTTTTCGTGCACATAACTTTTCACCAATCTATCCCAAGAACCGCTTGTGCCGGTTGCATCATTTCTTGGTTCGAATAATCCAAATTTGTTGATAGGCATTTTTTTCCCGATACGAGTGACGCTGATCGACAATGAGATCCTGTCGATCATCGAGGAACTTCACGAAGCAGGCATTATTATAAATTGAATGGTGTCTCGACAAATCTAATCAGTATATTCTTCACTATATTTCTTGTGATCATGTTTGCTCAGTTGCGTGCTGACAAGCCGGGATAGATTTTTGATGCATGCGAAATGTCCAACGTTGTCGTCCTCCTCCACGTATAGCAAATTCACATGTTTTTCTCTTTTCCGATCGGCGAGTCGTATCGGAACAATTGATAGTTCCTTCTTCCTCTCGATGCAGTAGACGTTGATTGAGATATCGTTTATATGTTCAAACTTTTTTATTTGGTTCAGCGTCATCGGAAACTCAATGTTTTGTAAATTTAGCACTGTCGTATAGTGCGGATATGACGATGTTCTCTCACTATATTTTGCAACTGGATGCAGAGCGGCCACCACTGACCATGCGAAACATGCATTGTCCGTTGATCGCACGTTCACCACCGCTCTCTTTGTCACAATTTCTCGCGGCAAGTTTAGATAACACCCCGCGCGCATTGAATTATACTTGTTTATATTTATAGTCAAGTTAATTATTTGTGACAACGCCCAACCACTATCGCGTTCTTGAAACTCTTCTAGCGATGCTAGCGTGGGCTCAATAACGCGGCGCTCGTACCACTCGTGTAAATCGGACGTGTGAAAGAGTTCATAGTTTTTTGTATTGACACTTTTGTTGGTACGTTTATCACCGGACACAAACTCGCCATTAAACACGGTGTTCACTTTTACATTAATGTGTTTTTGCATCACTTTCTGCACGTGTTCAATCACAATGTCTTTGGCATCCTCGAGAAATTGACGAGGCTCTATGTAATTATTGTTTATTACCGCACCGGTCAAGATGCGGCTCTCGAACGCCGTATCAATCTCTCGCCAAACGAGTCTTTCCGCGTTATTGTCGCCACTGTATTCACCACCACCACTGGATATAAACTCTTTTTGCAATCGAATTTTTGCACCCTCGAGTCGCGCGATTCTAGCCACCAAAGATTGTCTATATCCAATCGAGAGTCGCGGACGCTTGTTACGGCTGTTTTCTTCGAGCTCTTCGATAAACTCTTCGCAGCGCAGCACCCATTCAAAATATTCGCCCAAGGTGGTGACTTGGCGGGACCGCTCCAACAGGTCGCGTTCAGTCTGCTCGATGTTTTCCATTATTTCTTTTATTCACTATTATGCCACTGACACTTCTAATACAAGAAAGTAACCACTAAACTTTTTTCACCGCTGCATCTATGCGCTTTCAAATCGTACTATGGTTTGACGCGCTCTCATCCTCCTTATATATTTCACCTAATTCTGTCTCCTTTTTTAACATTTGGCGTATCTCAAAAGATAGTTACCCGAGATATCGGTTTTATGGATAGAGAAGTAAGGATACAAGCTGCCGAACGTCAACGCTTTTACATTTTCACCTATAAATAATGTTTTGACATGTTCGTCGCAGCGTCGGTCCTAAAATCTTCATTCCTTTCCATAATATCCTAATGATAAAATGTCCATAAAATGAGAGATATAGTTTTATGGATTCTAGAACGCTCCGGTTACAAGCAGCCGAACGTTGGCGCCGATACGTTGCATTCTTCCTTAAAAAATATTAAGGAAGATGTTTCGCTCTCGTTTACGACCGATTTTCCGCGAGGGTACAAAGCTGCCCAACGTCAACGCTTTTACATTTGCACCTATAAATAACGTTTGACATGTTCGTCACAGCGTCGGCCCTAAAATCTTCATTTCTTTCCATAATATCCTAATGATTTATAGACATAAAATGAAAAAAACATAGTTTTATGGATTCTAGAACGCTCCGTTGACAAGTTCGAGCAGCCGGACATCGGCGCTTCCGTAATAAAATTATACTAACGAGGGTACAAAATTGTCAATCATCGGCGCTTGTTCTATACCTTTTTGAGAAAATGTCTAAGAACCCTCATAAAAAAGTCGTAAAGATACCATCTACAAATATTGCACTCAGAAAACTCCCCCTCCTTTGTCGAAACATCCCCTCCACCCGCGTGACGTCAGCCCCCGCACCATCGAGATACCCCCGCCCCGCGTGACGTCATACCCCTCGCCGTGGAGAACCCCCCGCGCCCCGCACCCCCCTCGGAGTCCCATGGGTTAGAACCGGCATAGTATCTCTACTTATTCGTAAGTATTCATGTTAATTATAAAATATGTTTGTGCTCTATAAATATATATATATATATATATATATATATATATATAATATTTGAGAAAGTATGCTAAATCGTACCCTCTAAGGTAAATATTATAATTGCAATAAAATTATCAAAAAGAAAAATGACAAAATTTTTATATTTATTTGAAACTTTAGTTCTCCGTCAATGATATACGCTAAACATGAACATCATTGTTCTAAACATATTGTAAATTGATAGTTAAGAAATAATGGAATTTGTGTGTGGTGCAATTTACAATACCGGTTTACTAAAGTGTATACACACACACACACACACACACAAACAAACAAACACAAACACACACATCTATCCATAAACTTTCAAATCGTACCTTAAACAATAAAATTAAAAATTTGTAACAAAGATAAAGTTTTATTTTTTACAAAAATTCTCAATCTGCAACAAAACATATCTATAAAATTGTCATATTTATAAACATAAGTTTTCTTCACATATTTACCAGAAATACTTTTTGTATCATCAAGAATATAAATAAGTATTATCTCAATATAGGTATAAAATTTGATAATATTTTCTACGGTTGTCCACCTGAATATCAAGAAAAATAACTATACGTAAATAAAACAATTAATTTATAAATCGTACTTGTATGATATAAGAAAAAGTTAGTGGTACGTTTTACCGAACTTACATTGATTTGTAAAATTTGTGAAAAAAATTATGAACATATTGCCGATTTTTCAGCGCTTCCATATACAGGCTTAAATAAAATGAAAAAAATTACTATAATAATAAGTTTAATTGCTTATCTCTATCAATGTAATAGTTTATGCACGGAGTGCCGAATTGCCAAATATTACATAAAAATCACACAGAATAAATTCATTAATGTCACACAAATTAACGGATCGGTTGAGAAAGAAAACAAATCTTGAGGCATTCGAGTGAGAATAGATGTGATACAACAGCGCTTAACATCTTAAAATATTTTAACTCTGTTTAAGAATAACAGTAGTGGTACGATTTAACGAACGGTACGATTTAGCAAACTTTCCCCTATACACACACACGCACGCACACGCGCACGCACGCGCATATTCACTATTTGCTATATTATATTACCCCAGCAAAAACACAGAATATAAATGCTATCAGAGAGAAGCCTGAGAGAGGCCATGCCGGCGATTTTCGTGGGACGCTTTTACTAGGTGGTACAGCAGCGCCGTGCATCCACTTTTAGGAATTGGAACTACGTAGCCACATCCACTTTTCGATACCATCGTTCATTTGGTTCATGTCCGTGCTAAATTACATCCACTTTTCGATTTGTGATTCATATCCGTGCTAGATTCATTTTTTCGACTAGTAAATAAGCGATCGTCCATTTTCTATATATCCATAAATTATAAATTATTAATTAAATGTTATTTTTGCGATATATTTATAATAAACTACATCCAATTTGATCAAAGCATTTTGTAAATGTGCAACGAAATTATTTTTCCCTTGTCCATCCTTGAAATAAATCAAAGCATAGTAAGAAATAAATCGAAAAATATGGAAATCAAGTCAAAAATGTTTTTAATTTGTAAGAAAAAGACTGCATAACTTGAGGCAAATATGTACTATAAATAACGATAATGTTTAAGTATATTGTAATTATGGCTCTGCGAGAAAATGCTCGGTCTTTCACGCTGAAGACTCGAGTTCGATTCCATATATTGCACAAAATTTTTTTTATATTAAAAAAATAGAATTAAATACATATTGTTAAAACAATTAACAAAACTTAAATTTCAAATTATTTAGGATGTTTTTTTTGAATGAAAAAGTATCGGTCGCGTTTTTTTTTTTTTTTTTTGCCTGGAGCCGGAGGGGAAAATGTCTACGGCGCATACCTCGGGGTCGGCCCCGGGGTTATGTGGGGCTTGCACCCACTAAAAACCCCCCCCATGGATTATTCATATTGATAAAAACCTGTAACTAAAATGTAATACGTCTATAACATTTAAGAAAATATGTTACATTGACATATGTATATTATAACACACACATATATGTATACGTATATTATTTTTTAATATAACATATTTATAATAAAATTTTATCTTTTTCAATGTAGAACGCATTTAAAAGTATTCAGCATTTTATAAATAATAATAGTTTATATTATGTAACATAATTTTTGTTGGCATATATTAATAAGCATGACATAAAGATCGCAATCACAGTTGAAACAATTGCATAAATCTAAAACTAGCAGGTCTTATCACGAGAAAATCTATGTAATATAGATTTCCTGTAAATAACAGAAAAAATCTGTTATATCTTTTGATATCTCTTTTCCCATTTATTTATATATTGAGATATCTTATTTAATAAGTGATTAATAAAAATCACTTGTGTATTATACATTTTACGATATTCCTATGTATGTACCTTGTTCTATAATAATCATTGTAGAATACCATATATGCCAACAATATATATATATATATATATATATATATATATATATATATTTCTGTATTATATTTTCTTAAAACTTAATTAATATTATATGTCTTGTATTGTCATTGATAATAAGAAAATGCATGATTTTACAATTTCTTAGCATGACCGCTTTTCCTTTTCTTTATATCGTGATAAGACTTGCTAGTTCACGATTTATGCAATTTATTTCAACTGTGATTGCGATCTTCTATGAAATTGAAAAATTCATGAGTATTTTTCTCATTATTATAGAAAATAATACTCATTGCGCTAAACTATATGATTTGCAAACATTTTTGATAATAAATCCAATCATATAGTGCAAAGGCGCAATAAGTACTATTTCTAAATGACAAAAATGAAAAATACATACAATATTAAAAAGAAAAAAGAAAATATTAAAATATATTAATAAAAAAAATATTTTTCCGCGTTCTACATTTTTTATTTATTATTATTTTATTTACTTTTTATTTATTTTCATTTTTAGCCTACCTTTTTTCACGTACCTTTTTTCACGTACTTTTTTCACGTCTGTTAAAATATTTATTCCTGCTTTTTTTTTTACTTTATTCTTTATTTCATATATTTTTCTTTTATTATATTTTTTCTTCTTTTGTCTTATATAATGCTCAAGATGGTTTATTCTAATATACCTTTTACTTGTTTAAAAGACTTTCTTTTTTGAAGGTATATTAGTTCTTTTTGCGGCACGATTGTTGTATCTCGTTCGAGAATATAATTTCACTCTAATCATATATTTTAATGCTTGCATCCGATGATTGTAACATGGTTTATTTTCATCTAGCCATTCAGGATGTATTTTATTCGTTGCATGCACACATTCAGTAACAATTTTCTCAAGAATTTTTCTAGATGCCCAATGATATTGCCACGTGCGATTAAATGCCATCAATTGTGTTTTAGTAATATTTATATATAAAGTCGTTGGGCGCACTAATTTTGTTACTGTTGGAGCATCTTCATCTTCATTTTCATATTCGCGAAATTCTATATATTTCTCGTTTTCTGTCGATTCATCCATAAGCATTTTCATTATATCGTTACGACAATGGTCACAGTTGCTTTTTTGAATGCTTCGTCGCGCGATAAACCCAGCAAAATATGCGATAGCATTTTCATCATAATTATTAAGCGGGTCAACATTTTCAATTTCTTCCATGTTTAATTCTTCGAGAAGAATATTGTCATTTTCAAGAAGCATTTCGTCTTCGAAGTCATCATATTCTATTACGTCATTGTTCATATTCATATTTTCGATCCTTTTTACAAGTCGACTTGGTTCGTTGATAAGAGCTTCACTTTCTGGACATTGAGTGTTGCCTTTGTCACTAGTTTGTATGTATCCTGTTGAAAGTATGTGTCTAATAGACAATCGGATCATTCTTGCAGTTGGATTAGGATTAAATCCTCCGCGTTGTCTCAGTTTCGAAAATAAATGTTCCACTGAGTCTTGGTTGCATAATCCTGTCGCAAGTTCAAATCCATCATATTGCGTTGAGAGTATTTTATAAGTTTCAAGAATAGCTCTTATTGTCACAACAAAACCTTTAAAACAAGGAACTTGACTTATGCTTTTTTCCGACTTAGACCATCTTGAGCACCAATCGATGAAATCTGTTAATAGATTTTCAATATCCGGATTTTTAGACGATAATGGTCGTTTGCCGCCAAATGAAATATTAATACTGTAAGAGTTGCATGCATCAATAATTTTATTTAAGCGCTCTGCAAAATCAGCCGTCGCTTGCCATGTAATTGAATCTAATTGTTTTCCATGACCAGCTGTTCTTATTGCAGCTGCAAAAGTGTGGCTCAATATCTGGAATGCTCTTTTCACATTCATTGATTCAAAACAATTTGGACGCATGTGCGCTTCTGTAATATGAGACAATAAATTAGAACCTCCTTTTGTGGCACTATCAACAGACCATGTCTTTTCGAAATCAGAATATGATGCAATAATTTTTCCATCACAGTAAAGATTTTCATGAGTTCTTAAGAAACTTAGCAATCTTTTTACTAAATGTGGGAAATCGAATGATGCATTATATTTTTTCCCATTATATACAAAGAATGGATTTTCTGGATTAATGCCAAGTTGAGCGTAAGCACTTTGATTAGGTGTGCTTTGGTCACATGTAAGAAGTTGTACATCTGCACCCGTTTCACTCAATCTATCTAGACATTGTTTTATTATTATTATTATTTCCTCTGCTTTCATGCATTTTCCTGGAAGGAAATATCCCAAAGGCTGTCGCCATGCATGATGCGCATTCAAGCTGTCTAGACAGAATACAAAAACGCATTTACTTCTTTCGGATTTTCTTCCTAGAGATCCGAGATCAACGAGGCCTTCTATCTGGTCCAATTTAAGCGAATATTCTTCGTAAGGTTTAATAGTCATTTCGTCCCATTTTAATGCACATGCTCTTTCCTCCACCGGTATACGAGAAATCTTTTCCTTTAATTTTTGAAAGATAAGATCGCAAAATCCTGGTCGTATGTCGTATTCTTCTAGCCATCTTCGCATAGTTCGTTGTCCAGGAAAATTACAGCCCGCTTTTCTTAAGCGACAAAAAGCAGCGGGTGAATAATAATAAAGTTGTCTTGAAAGATTTTTTTCTTCTTCCGTATAATTTGCCTTTGGTGTATGCAACTGCAACTTTATCATTGCTTTGGCAACAGAATGCAGCTCCAGTTCGTCTATCATTTCTTCTAATATCTTTTTCTTCTGTTTTTTATTTTTCGGCGTTTTACGTCTTCGTGGAAAACAACGCAAACGATATTTTAAACGTCTTACTTGTTTCCGCAATCTAATATTTTCTAATTTTAAAGAATTCATTTGAGTGTACAAATTCTGTATCGTATTATTCTCTTCATTTTCTGTTCTTTTGTTATTATATGGAACAGATGTAGGGACTCTTTCAGGTGTAGACATTGAAACTCTTTCACAATCAGATGTAGACATTGAAACTCTTTCAAGTGGTTCAAGATGCACCCATTGCGTTATATCTTCCTCTTCCACAGCAGTATCAAAGTATAAACGTGATGGCTGATAACATCGCAATGAATGTTGTTTTAAAAATGGTTGCTCATCTGTTATTATATTATTATCAACAGAAATAGATGCAGATGATACTGATGTGGCATTTTCTTCTATATTTGTCTCAAAATAAGGCACTTGTTCCATTTGCATTTCTCTATTTTGGTTGATGTATATATCGTTCGTATTTAATACATTAATAAGAGATGCATATGGAATTGGCACTGCATTGCGTTTTAGTCTTCTCTTCGTGTCATCTGTAAAGGAATCTTGATGAAAATGGTCCTCGCATAATCCCGCACGCCGAATAGAAGTAGGTGACCATTTTCCTAATTTAGTATTTCCTGTAATAGAAACGAAAAAAAATTGGAAAATAGGTTTAATTACTTTTCTCTAATTTCTCTCCTTCAATATATTTAAATATTTCTCTTTCATTTTATTAATTCTCAAACATAATTTTGACTTTTTTTGCTAGTAAAAAAAAATATATTTATATTATTTAAAATATTTTTTACAAGGTGTCCCATAACTCAAATGATATTTATAATTTTTTCTATATATATATTTTATATAAATATATTATATATAAAATATATATAAAATTTATTTTATATATATATACATATATACAAAAAATTATAAATATTATTTGAGTAGTGGGGTACCTTGTATAAAATATTTTTAATAATATAAATTTATTATCTTTTTTTACTAGCAAAAAAGTCGACTTTATAACATTTTAAAATGCACGTATTGTGATGTACATCAGTTACCATTAAAAATAAAAAGCCATTTTATCAATAGGACTGGTTTGCATAATAAAGATAAAAAAATTTTATAAGTTTTGTATAATTGAAATTATATATAAATAAATATATATATATGTATATATATATATATATATATATACATATATATATATTTATTTATATATAATTTCAATTATACAAAACTTATAAAATTTTTTTATCTTTATTATGCAAACCAGTCCTATTGATAAAATGGCTTTTTATTTTTAATGGTAACTGATGTACATCACAATACGTGCATTTTAAAATGTTATAAAGTCGACTTTTTTGCTAGTAAAAAAAGATAATAAATTTATATTATTAAAAATATTTTATACAAGGTACCCCACTACTATTATATATATATATATATATATATATATATATATATATATATATATATACAGGGTGTATCAGAGCGACTATATCAGCAGTTTTTTGAGGAAACTAAGCATTTTAGAGAAAAATGTTTAGTACTCTGCGTTGATACCACTGCTT
>NW_028141877.1:0-12658 GCF_030444845.1 Prenolepis imparis
AAGCAGTGGTATCAACGCAGAGTACTCGAAATGGCGACCTCCTAATTCAATGCAGGCATTACACCGCCGCACCATACTTTGCCGAACTCGTTCGAAAATGCCTGGTGTATGCTGGACGACCTCACAAGCATTGAAGATCCTCGCAGTCAGGTCCTCTACTGTTTCTACAGGAGTGGCGTACACTAGGCTCTTTACATGACCCCAAAGGAAAAAATCCAGAGAAGTCTAGTCTGGGGAGCGAAGTGGCCATGCAACTGGACCTCCTTTGCCTATCCAGCGACCAGGGTAGGTTTGATCAAGATAGTCCCGCACTGCTCGGGAGAAATGGGCCGGCGCACCATCGTGCTAATACCACATCTGATTACGTACAAACAACATCACATCTTCGATTAACTCAGGCAGGGTTTCGCGGAGGAACTGCAAGTAATTGTTCCCGTTCAGGCGAGGTGGCAACACGAACGGGCCGATCAATTGATCACCTAAGATTGCAGCCCAAATGTTTACAGAAAACCGTTGCTGATGGGTCCTGATGTGTTTCGCGTGAGGATTCTCGTCATTCCAAAGATGGCTGTTACGGCTGTTGAAGAGGCCATCCTTTGTGAATTGCGCTTCGTCAGAGAACAAAACCATGCTACCAAAATGTGGATTGTCTACGAGGCGATTAAGGTACCACTGACAGAAATTCACACGAAGCGGGAAGTCAGCTGGGCCCATTGCTTGCACCTTCTGTAGATGGTAGGGGTGTAATTGTTGTTCGTGTACGACTTTCCAGACAGTATTGTGGGCGACTCCCATAGCATGGCCGATGGCGCGAGTGCTAGTGGACGGTTCATTTTCAAATCTTTCCAGAATATCCTCCTCAAAATCAACGGTCCGGACAAGTCTTCTTGCTCCGGTGTCTAATCTGTTCACCGTCATCGTTCCCAGTTCCCGCAAGCGACGATCGATGGCTGCAAATGTTTTCCGACAGGGGTGTCGCCGATTAGGAAATCTCTCACGGTAGATCCTTTCAGCAAGTCTTGTATTGCAGCGAGCCTCACCGAACACAAGATGCATGTCTGTCATCTCCGCAAATGTAAACATGTCGATTTAATTTCCGAAACAAAACGCTGAACTGAGATCAGTGTGGACTAGGCGTTCGCTGCTTTGCGTCGCAGAGATGCCAGTTTCGAGACGCTGCCACCACGAACACAAGGAAAGAGCCTCGTACGTGTGCGCAGGCGCCGCTGAGCGCGGAGCGCCATCTCTGCTTTGCAGTCGTGCATCGTTGACAGGCGTCGTCGGAGACTACATGTTTATTAATAAAAGTTGCATATTTTCACCTACCCTACAACCCCTCAACGGTTGGCACCGGAGTTCCCGAACACCCTGTATATATATACGAGGGGTGTATGATAAGTACCCGTGTTAGGGAAGAAAACGCATTAAAAAAAATTTTTTTTTATTTATTTTTCAACACAGTCTCCTTTTAGTTCAATACATTTAGTCCACCGATATTCCAACTTTTTTAAGCCATTCAAAAAATATGATTTTTCGAACTCCGCAAAATAGGCTTCTGTTTCCGCGATAACTTCTTCGTTTGACGTGAACCGCTTTCCGCCAAGCCATTTTTTCATGTTTGGAAACAAAAAAAAGTCACAGGGGGCCAAATCGGGGGAATATGGTGGATGAGGTAGCAATTCATAGCGTAATTCGACCAGTTTTGCTGTAGCGATTGCGGACGAGTGAGCTGGTGCGTTGTCGTGGTGAAAGAGCACTTTCTTCTTCGCCAAATGGGGCCGTTTTCTTCTCAATTCAGCGTCGAATCGGCCCAATAAATCAGCATAGTACTGCCCCGTAATTGTCCTTCCCTTCTCCAAATAGTCGGTGAAGATGATGCCTCGCGAATCCCAAAAAACGGTGGCCATGACCTTTCCGGCCGATGGAACCGTTTTTGCCTTCTTTGGAGCAGGTTCGCCGGGTGAAGTCCACTGTTTAGACTGTTCTTTCGATTCTGGCGTGATGGATCCATGTTTCGTCAATAGTTATGAAACGCCGCAGAAACTCTTTCGGATTGCGCTTAAACATGTCCAAACAGTACTCTGAAGTTGTCATGCGGTTCCGTTTTTGTTCCACTGTGAGCAAACGCGGCACCCATCTCGCCGATAGCTTTCTCATGCCCAATTTTTCGTGTAAGATATTTTGTACGCGTTCAATTGAGATGCCTACAATGTCAGCAATCTCTCTGATCTTCACTCGGCGGTCTGTTAACACGATATCATGGATTTTGTTGACCATATCCTCCGTAGTCACCACAATCGGACGGCCTGGACGCTCTTCATCAAAAACGGATGTTCGGCCTCGCTTGAATTCATTAAACCAATATCTGATGGTAGTCATCGAAGGTGCATGATCCTTATAAACGGCATGCAACTGCATTTTGATTTCCTCACACGTCTTCCCATCCAAAAAAAGAAATCGAATCACTGACCGATATTGCTCTTTTTCCATGATTGCAAACAAATACAAACTTGCCCAATTTTAACAGCTTTAAAACAAAATCTATTCGATAAATATGTCTGAAATTTTGACAGGCGACAGTTGAAAGATGAAATTAAACAATAGTATACAGATTTTGAGTCAGTGGCGCTATCAGTCGTTAAACACGGGTACTTATCATACATCCCTCGTATATATGATATCTGGTACATTATATTATCACAAATGTGTGATATATTATGAATATTGAGTTGTTTTGTGATTATTTAACTACAATTTTCTTAAAACTTCCTAAGACTGAGACTGCATAGAGTTATGTTCGCGCTCGTGCTTTGGGTAAATAAAATTGATGTAAAATCTGATAGTAGATATAATGTTCTCGATATATTTTGACCTAATACAGAAAAGCATGTACATATTGTGTTCAAAGCTGCAATAAATAATTATACATTATTTCTGCAATTTAAAAAAGATCTGTTATTTTGCGACTTTGAGGACAAAAACAAATAGGCAATAAATCTGCGATGACAGATACGCCAATAAAAAACAACACAAACATATAAACACGTAACAGCCACCGCGCCGGAACACAACCACCGACGTCGCGAAAAGCATGCGCGGCCGCATCACGTGGGCACTGTAAGGCCAATCGATCGCGCGATCTAAAGACTCGCACATGACAGGCACGTGCCTACTCTGCGCGGATCACGAGGCAGCCTATAGCGTACGGCGCCTTCGAGTCACCTCTAAATGTTTGAAAATTAAGGATGATTATTGGCGCTCGGCGAAAAGGGTGACTCCTGGCCCGAATCAATAAAAGGAGCTCACCCATGATCATCCACGCCTTATCGCAGTTATCCGTCGTGAAACCGCATACCGCACGCTTGTTATACCTAATTAAAACCGCAGTCGCCACCCGCTATCAACCAACTAACGATTTCGAATTACGGACTAGAATTCTATTACGGCATTATTGTTAGTCGTGACAAATACTGTTTTGTTGTATATGTTAATTTTTGTGCTAATACAGTAAACATTGTTAAACTAATATCTGAGAGCACTTATCGCTTCGCTTCCTCAATATATCTGCTTTCCTGCACGCGCTCGTGAACATATTGATGGTCCTTCGAGCCGGATTTTCGTCATAAAGCCGGCATCCGCACGTTCGCGAGTGTTCTCTCTCGTGGCGGGAGTGAAGTGATTACTCAACTATAACAGGAACATTTGTGAGTGTCAATCATGGATGCAGCTACGCTTCACGATAGTCAAAGTGAAATTCAAAGTCGCATATCGCGTTCAGTGGAGTACCTCAAGAAGTTGGGTGCCGCCAACATCACCGCCAGTGCCGTCGCAACTCGCATCCGGATCCTCGACCAACTGTGGGTGAAATTCGAGGAGCAGCATGATCTCCTTCGGGCCGCCCTGAAAGATAAATTCAAGGAGAGTGCGTACGTAACCTCTGGTCTCTTCGAGATAACGGAGAATGCTTACGTGATGCAAAGGAGCACGCTGGATGGCTACGCCGAACATATCAAGGCTCAAGTCGTAGGCACACCGCCTACCTCTGACAGCGCCCCGAAGACCACGCTGCCTCGCATCAAACTCCCGCAATTCTCAGGCTCGTACGCCGACTGGCCTTCATTTCGGGACCTCTTCCTGTCCGTCATCGGTGGCAACTCCTCAGTCTCCAAGATCGAGCGGTTCCACTATCTTCGCTCGAGTGTGCAAGGCCAAGCCTGAAATGTTAATCAGATCATTACCGGTTACGGGCGAGAACTATGATCGCGCGTGGGCGATATTGTGCAAACACTTCGACAACAAAAAGGAACTGATCCGCTTGAACTTCGCCGCATTCACTGCCACGTCGAAGATGAAGGGGGAAAGCGCCGAAGAACTGAGTATCATCCACAATGCTGTCACCACCGCCGTAAACGCTCAAGAAAGTATCGGCCGCCCCATAAACTCGCACGGGATGGATCTCTTCAACCACTTAGTCATCGAACTATTCGACGCACGCACCCGGCTGGAATGGGAGTCTTCCACGTCGGACTCCGCTGAACCTCCACGTCACGAGGCACTTCTCGAGTTCATAAGCCGACGAATGCGAACACTCAACGCCGCGCGACCGAAGAACTTCGTGAAGACTTCCAGTGATTTACCACGCACCGCCAAAACTCACGTCGCGAAGCACGGAACTGATACGCCGCAGTGTGCACTTTGCCACGAGAAACACTCACTAATGACGTGCCGTGATTTCAAGGGCAAATCAGCTGCCGATCGGAAAGCATTGGTCGAGACAAAGCGACTATGCTTTAATTGTCTCGGTAACCACTTCATGGCAAAATGTCAATCGAAGAAGAGCTGTTTCACTTGCAACGCACGTCACCACACCATGTTGCACGACGCATACACTACACGCTCACAACCCGAGGCCACCACACTCACTACGGTTCACACGAACGTAGACAAGAAGGCAGTCCTCCTCGCAACCGCTCGCGTGAAAATCGCCGACCGCAATGGATCACCGCACGACGTCCGAGCTTTGATCGATCAAGGCTCCGAGGTGTCACTAGTCTCCGAGACGCTAGCACAGCGACTACGGCTGCCACGATCCCACACGAACATGGCCATCTTCGGGATTGGAGGCACACGTGCAGGATCAACCCGCGGCAAAGTCACGTTGAACATCAACTCCAACGTGACCGACGCCAACCTGTGTGTAGCAGCATTCGTGTTGCCACGCCTTTCGCTGCAACAAGGTATCGCAGCAAAACGCCACCGCAACTGGCCGCATATTCAAGGTCTTCAGCTGGCTGACCCTCAATACCAGGAGGGCGATCCAGCGGAGCTTCTCCTGGGAGCGGAAGTATGCTCTCTAATCTTTGAAGAGGGCCTACGCAAGGGCGGACCCCAGATGCCGATCGCCCAGAAGACGTCTTTCGGATGGATTCTCTCTGGGGGCTCCGACGCAGCATCCGCAGAGGAACAACGCCACACATTCCAGTGCTCCGCTGACCGCGACCTAGTTGAGCTGGTTCAACAATTTTGGCAGCTAGAAAAGGAACCCACCGCAGTAGCTCCGCTCACCCCTGACGAAGAACGATGTGAGGAGCTCTTTGTGCGTACACACACACGCACCACCGCCGGGAGATACGTGGTGAGGTTGCCATTCTCCGCGCCGCCGACAACCCTCAGCGAGACCCGCAAATCGGCCGAACGCCTTCTGCTGGTGATGGAACGACGCTGCGACCGAGATCCTCGATTCGGTGACTTCTATCGAAGCTTCATGCGGGAATTCGAGGATCTGCAACACATGGAGGCGATAAGCACACTGCCAAGTGACTCGGAGAGCAAGTGCTACCTACCGCACCACGGCGTCCTCAAGGAGTCCAGCACCACCACCAAACTCAGGGTGGTCTTCAACGGATCGCAACGAACACAGTCGGGTGAGTCGTTGAATGCTCATCTGCTCATCGGAGCAAATCGCTTGCCAGCACTTAACGACATACTGCTACGATGGCGTTGGCACCGGTACGTCTTCGTCACGGACATCGAGAAGATGTACCGGCAAGTCCTCGTGCATCCGGACGACTGCGGCTTTCAGACGATCCTGTGGCGCCACTCTGTCGATGATGAGGTACTGGAATATCGGCTGAAGACAGTAACCTACGGGCTCGCTTGCGCACCCTTTCTTGCCATCCGAACGCTGCAGCAACTCGCGGTGGATGAAGGAGGTCAGTTTCCCCGCGGTGCTGTCGCACTAAACCGTGACTGCTACGTGGACGACGTGGTCACCGGCGCGAACACCTTGGCGGACGCGACCACGCTGCAAAATGAACTTCGCAATCTCTGCACGGCGGGCGGGTTCCCCTTAAGAAAATGGGCAGCGAACGACGAGAGGGTCTTGACGGGAATCCCACGGGAACATCGGCTTCAACGCTCACCACACTCGTGGGAAGGAGAAACTCACTCCACCTTAGGACTCCACTGGCACCCGCACGGGGATCAATTCTCCTTCGTGTTTCATCCCCGCACGATCGCGGAATTCACGAAGAGACGAGTCCTCGCCGAAACCGCTAGGCTGTTCGATCCGATGGGCTGGCTAGCACCAGTCGTGATCCGGGCGAAGATCATGATCCAGACGACGTGGCTGCAGCGATTGGATTGGGACGCCCCACTCCCACCAGCCGACGTACGACAGTGGAAAAGCCTGCTGGAAGAGCTTCCGCTTCTCGATCGCATACGGATGACTCGCTGGTTCTGCACTGGAGATGCCGACACACATCTTCAACTGCATGGCTTCGCAGACGCATCAGAACGAGGTTATGCCGCCGCTGTGTATCTGAAAGGACCAAGGTTTCAGTTAGATTGATGATGGCTAAAAGCAAGGTAGCTCCCGTCAAACAAGTAACCTTGCCAAGACTGGAACTTTGCGCCGCCACTCTACTCACCAATTTAATGCATCACGTCTGCAACACGCTCGACCTTGCCACAGTGCCGATCTATCTCTGGTCTGATTCCCAGGTCACCCTCCACTGGATCCGCGGGCACGCCTCAAAGTGGAAGACCTTCGTCGCCAACAGGGTAGTTCACATCCAAACGCAACTGCCCAACGCACGATGGAGACACGTGGCCGGACGAGACAATCCTGCAGACTGTGCATCGCGAGGAATCAATCCAAGCGAACTCATCAACCACGCATTGTGGTGGACAGGACCTACCTGGCTGCTGAGGACAGAAGCTGCATGGCCGAGCACCGAGATGGGAGCATCTGAAGAGGACCTTCCAGAGAGCCGAGCCACCAGCCTGCTGATCAAGAGGGACGTCGTTGTCGAACCGGAACTCCTTCTTCGGTTTTCCACTCTGCAACGCCTGCTGCGAGTATCGGCATGGTGTCTGCGCTGGCGTCGCACATCGAAACCCGCTGACACCCCTGGACTACCACTGGATCCGGATGAACTGGACGCTGCGCTGTTTCGTTGGCTTCGATTGATGCAAGCGCTCCATTTTACTGAAGAGGTCGCCGCCATCACCGCCGGACGCATACTATCACCACGCAGCTCGCTGGTGAAGCTCAATCCATTCCTCGATGACCACGGCGTACTGAGAGTGGGAGGACGACTCAAAAATGCTCTGCTGCCGCATGATGAGAAGCACCCGATGATCGCTCCGCCAACGTCATGGTTGACGCGATTGATAGTTGACTCCTGTCACCGCCGGACTCTGCACGGAGGAGTGCAACTCACGCTCGGATTGCTTCGTCTCCGCTTCTGGGTGCCACGAGGAAGAGCCGTCGTCAAACAGCTACTTCATCGCTGTGTCACTTGCACCAGGTGGCGGGCGGCTGCTCCACACCCGCCGATGGGCAATTTACCGCCCGATCGAGTCACTCCAGCACGATCATTTCTACGCACTGGGGTGGATTATGCAGGGCCAATACTCATTCGGACGAGCAAAGGTCGTGGACATCGCGCTTACAAGGGCTACATCGCAGTATTCATCTGCTTTTGGTCGAAGGCCATCCACCTGGAGCTCGTCTCGGATTATTCCTCCGACGCATTCATCGCCGCACTTCGCCGCTTTGTCTCTCGCCGGGGCCTGTGTACCGACATTTACAGCGACTGTGGCACAACTTTCGTTGGAGCTGACCGCACCCTGCGGGAGCTCCTCATTGCAGCGTCCTCCGATGGCCGTGGAATCGCACGTGCAGCAGCCGCTCAGGGAATCCGCTGGCACTTCAATCCATCAGCGGCCCCGCACTTCGGCGGATTGTGGGAGGCAGCCGTGAAATCCGCCAAGTATCATCTTCGTAGAGTGATCGGCGAGACCACCCTCACCTTCGAGGAGTTAAGCACGCTCCTCGCTCAAATCGAAGCCTGTCTTAATTCCAGACCGTTGCAGGCACTCTCAGATGATCCAGATGACGTCGCCGCTCTCACACCGGGACACTTTCTCATCGGGGCACCTCTCCTCGCCGTACCCGAGCCGTCTCAGATCGAGAAACCTGGAAACACGGGGTCACGATGGCGTCACCTGCAAACCATGAGGGACCATTTTTGGGGGAGATGGTCGAGCGAGTACATTCATGGACTTACCTCCCGATCAAAGTGGTTCAAGGACGAGGCATCACCCCGCATCGGAGCACTCTGTCTGGCACGCTCCGAGAACACCCCTCCGAGCCGATGGCCTCTTGCAAGGATCACGCGACTGCATCCAGGAGATGACGGCGTCGTGCGCGTAGTCACCATTCGAACGGCGACTTCCGAACTCGTACGTCCGCTCGTGAAGCTCGTGTTACTTCCGGGCGTCGACGACACCGATTCGTTACACACTGACACATAAATCACACCGCACTGTACTCACACAACACCTTTGCGAGAATGGACCCCGACTTCGATACACCACATCTCACCTTATCGTCTCACTGTCACTGCACTCACTGTAATTCACCTCACTCACCACGAAATCTCGTTGCGACTACGTGTTTCACAGTATCACCGACAATACTCACACATCGCGGCACGCGACCACACGTACATCGCAATGCGCAGCCGCGACCGCTTCAATCATCGATCACGAATCATTTGAGATCCGCGACCGGATATCACTAACAACTCATGTTGTCACGTAGTGACAAGGCGGGCGGGATGTTCAAAGCTGCAATAAATAATTATACATTATTTCTGCAATTTAAAAAAGATCTGTTATTTTGCGACTTTGAGGACAAAAACAAATAGGCAATAAATCTGCGATGACAGATACGCCAATAAAAAACAACACAAACATATAAACACGTAACAGCCACCGCGCCGGAACACAACCACCGACGTCGCGAAAAGCATGCGCGGCCGCATCACGTGGGCACTGTAAGGCCAATCAATCGCGCGATCTAAAGACTCGCACATGACAGGCACGTGCCTACTCTGCGCGGATCACGAGGCAGCCTATAGCGTACGGCGCCTTCGAGTCACCTCTAAATGTTTGAAAATTAAGGATGATTATTGGCGCTCGGCGAAAAGGGTGACTCCTGGCCCGAATCAATAAAAGGAGCTCACCCATGATCATCCACGCCTTATCGCAGTTATCCGTCGTGAAACCGCATACCGCACGCTTGTTATACCGCTTATACCTAATTAAAACCGCAGTCGCCACCCGCTATCAACCAACTAACGATTTCGAATTACGGACTAGAATTCTATTACGGCATTATTGTTAGTCGTGACAAATACTGTTTTGTTGTATATGTTAATTTTTGTGCTAATACAGTAAACATTGTTAAACTAATATCTGAGAGCACTTATCGCTTCGCTTCCTCAATATATCCGCTTTCCTGCACGCGCTCGTGAACATATTGTATGGCATAAAAGTTATGAACTTCTTAATATTAAATATTTTACATGAAGACGTGCGATATCTTCCTTTATTTCAATAATAATATTGTTGAATGAAATTACAGGATATACAGTGTGTATGTGTGGTTTATACGTAAGATTAGCCTACAACTTTACATAATTCTGTTAACAGACCATTTCGACTGTTTTGTAGTATTTACAGAAATAAAGACTTTCATTTTTTGAGTGATATAACTGGTTATTCGCTAGAGTACAAGCAAAACGTGACATAAACTTTACTTGCAATCGTGTACACAGTTTTCCTTAATTTTATCGCATTTTAATAAATTCCTTTTTTAATCGAGAAATTAAATAAACATGAATCGTGTTTCAAATAAATCGAATTGTATAACTCAATGGCATAAATGCCATAAATGAATATGTTTGTAGAATTATAGACAATTTTAGTAATATTTCGTTGCGCGTAACAGTTTCTTTTTTAATTTTTTAAATGCAATTATACATAAATAAATATATATCATATTTGAGTAAATGGCTTACAAAGTTAAGTTTGATAGTCAAGAATGTGCTATAGGGATATATTAGCAAATTTATTGTTAAAACACTTATAATACTACATAAAATTACATATATTTGACAGAATTGCGCTTTTAAGTAGTGCCTTAATGCCAGTAAGCTCTATGGCTTTTAATAGTGTGTTTGTTTCTTGCTATCAATTTTGTCAAAACAAAGTGCAAATTGCAACTAAACAAAATTCTGAGTATCTCGCATTTATTTGTTATATTTTTTTATACGCATAATCTATTTTGCTATATTTGTATGATTAATGTCTCATTACGGAACTAGAGATAAAATATATACGCTTCGCGCGAGTTTATCGGTGACGAAAATACATATAAAAAACTAAAACAGTGAAAACTTTTAATATCAATTCTAACACACTAATTGTGAATCAGTAAAAGTATCATAACTATACGTACGTATCATCATCAATTACGTCAGTTAAATTGAAATCATTGCAGAGAATAGCTGACTTAATAATAAAAAGCAATAATGGAAGAAAACGCATTCACACAATTTTGGAATGTTATATTAATCCGGATAAAATTAATTAAGAAAAAAAAGAATAACTCTTCATTGCTGTGTTACGCGATATAAATCTTGATTTATATTGTATATTGATATCGCGCATTTGTTGTGTTACTTGAAAGCACTGTATACACGGTAGAAGTTTCTACATTTTCTCCCTTTCATACTTACGACTAGTTTCGTACAAAACGCGGCATATATTACTTATTTTGTGTATTTTTTAATATTATAAATAATTTACCGTATGTTTGCGTACGTAATGCGATTCTTTTGGCGGTAAATTGTCGATTGTTAGTAGCCCGCGTAATAAGTGTAGTGTTATATCATTTTTTAAAAATTTTATCAAGCATAGAAAAGCACTGCTTTACATATGCTAAAAAAAAAAAAATTAAATTAAATTAATATAAAATTAATATAAGCGTGTTTATACTCGTAGAGTATTGAAAGAAAAAGATCACAGAAATTAATCTAATTTTGAAGAACAAAAAATGTAATACCAATTTTCAATATATAATTATTAGCGATAAATAGGGCTGCCTGAAAAGCACTTTGACATGCGAAATATAGCGGAAAGTGACAGAGAATTACATCATCGACTTAACAGATCAAGTCGTATGTACATTACATGTAACTACGAATATACGTCATGTTCACGTATTTGTGCCTGGCATATTTGACTCCAACTCTTCCACTGGCATTTTGTCTATAATAAAAAATTAACGAATATAAATATGAAATATCGTTCATGCGAAAGAAAGAGAAAGAGAGATAGGAAGAATATTAAACAACATCAATGAGAAATATCGATGACTGTGTTTCTATAAAATATTTTTAAAAAATTTGAATACAGATAAAATGAGCTTCTCATTCGTACGATTGATATTTTATAAATATTACGTCTTATTTTAATATTATAAAGTTTTATTGTAAAAAAATTGCTCTCTCTACTTTAAGGAAATGCTTACTGCATCACACAACTTCCTTGAGACTGTCCCGCGCGTCGCGGCTTCGAGAGTGTATCAGATGATGCAAATCGCCTCCGGGTGCGCTATCGCGTCTCAGATCTCTCAAAGCAGCCGGAGCCAGGACTTCCCTCTTGTTCGCTGCTTCCTTTATGCTGGACAAGGTTTTACTGAGCCACGGCCAGCTGTTTCGCGCGGCTTGCAGCTCGGAGGCAGTAGCGTGCAATTGATGCGTCAGATCCTGCATCGCAAACGCGATTTGTATCAAGGATTTCTATATCTTGCGATTTCGAAAAATTAATGTAACGCAAAAAAATATATATTCTTGTCACCTGATTTCGACACTCGGCCTCGACGTGAGCCAACTTGGTCTGCGCCAATTCCAATTCTAATTCGCGCACCCTTTCCTGCACTCTGTGAAGCATAGGATCTATTCGATTCTCCAAGGGATGCGCGATATCCGCTAATATATTGGACGAATCCATTATACATGTCCTGCATTTCTCACATTTTGAAACCTTCGCCTGAAACATCAGTTGTTTTATTTCTGTACACGAATAATATAACGCAAATTGAATCATAGGATGAATCGTAACGCACTCGTAATTCGCTCAACGTTGTCTTTGCGGCATTGTAATCGTCTTCAAAACGCTGACAGATCTGAAACAGTATAAATTGCGTTTCCTGCAGTTCTATGCAATTGAACTCATTTGAAATCTTACTATGTGGAATCAAATAATGTTTGGCAAATACCTGCTTGTATTCGGTTATAATGAC
>NW_028141878.1:0-12642 GCF_030444845.1 Prenolepis imparis
AAGCAGTGGTATCAACGCAGAGTACTATATTTCGTTGAGGATGATGTCATAGCAGTCGTACATTGACGCTTGAAATTTTGAATATGTTGCATTATTTTACATTTAATATTTCATTGAGGATAATGTCATAGCAGTCGTACATTGACGCTTGAAATTTTGAATATGTTGCATTATTTTACATTTAATATTTCATTGAGGATGATGTCATAGCAGTCGTACATTGACGCTTGAAATTTTGGATATGTTGCATTATTTTACATTTAATATTTTATTGAGGATGATGTCAACCAATGAGGATTCCCTTGTGCCCAGTAACGACAGTTCCAAGTATTTACAGAGCCGTCACTCGTAAATGTGCTTTCATCAGAAAATTTTATTTTCTAATGAAAGTTTTGCGGTTGTTGGCGTATCCAGTTGCAAAATTCGAGTCTTATCAGAGAAGCAGTGGTATCAACGCAGAGTACTCAACCGCGAAACTTTCATCAGAAAATAAATAGTGTAACAGAATTCTCATTGACCAACCGTGTCCTATTCAAACGCAGAAGCTTTAGATATGATGCTTATTTTAGGTGAGTGAATGTGGTGGTCAATTTAGAGCAGCTGCGAGGTTGTGGCAAGAACGATACCCAGATCGCACTCCTAATTCGCACAATGTTTTTTCTCGTTTGTCTAAGCGAATTACTAATAAAGGTATTATTCAACCTGATCATAATAAAGGTAGACAAATTCGACGTCAAGTTAGGGACGAAAGGACGCCAGAAATTCTTGCATTCGCTCAATTGCATCCCCATGAATCCTTAAAGCGTGTAGAACAAGAATCTGGTGTTAGTCGTAGTACAATTTGGCGAATTTATCATGAAAACAAGCTGCATTCGTACAGAATGACTCTGCATCAAGCATTGACGATTGCCGATTTTAGAAACAGACTCGAATTTTGCAACTGGATACGCCAACAACCGCAAAACTTTCATTAGAAAATAAAATTTTCTGATGAAAGCACATTTACGAGTGACGGCTCTGTAAATACTTGGAACTGTCGTTACTGGGCACAAGGGAATCCTCATTGGTTTCGAGAAATAGACCATCAACATATTTGGAAAATCAACATTTGGTGCGGAATTGTTAAAAAACATATTGTTGGACCGTTTTTCTTTGAAGGAAATCTAAACGGTGTTCGGTACGCTAATTTCCTCGAAAATGATCTTCCACCTTTACTTGAAAATATTCCTCTACAATTACGCCTAAACATGTTTTTTCAGCAAGATGGGTGCCCAGCGCATACATCTGGAATTGCCCGTGAACGACTAAACGGCATGTTTCCAGATAAATGGATAGGCAAATATGCCCACATAATTGGCCACCACGATCACCGGATCTAACTGTTCTCGACTACTATTTGTGGGGAAGAATAAAAGATCTGGTATACCGCGAACGCCCTACGACAAGAGATGATATGATTCGTAGAATACGTGACGCTATTGGTTCTCTAGATGCTGATAAAATTTTTCATGCTACAAATGATTTCGAAAGGAGAGTACTTAATTGCATTCAAGCAAACGGTGGACATTTCGAACATCAGGCCTAATCACATCTAGCCATATCAACGCACGCACACACCCACTCACCCACACACACCCACACACACCAACACACACACCCATCCACACACCAACACCCCCCCCCCACACACACACACCGTAGGGAGGGTTTGGAGTCGTTAACTACTGTGGAAGCGACGAACCACAGGGTCCTTATCCCTACGAGGTGCGCGCGCGCACGCACACACACCCACACACACACACACAAACACACAAACACACAAACACACGGGATCTGATATCTGCCACGTCCTCGTCGTAGATCCTGGGTTATGCCGAGAGCAGATAATGCAAAAACGTTATTTTTGCCAACACACATTTTGAAGGTTGTTTGAAGGAACATAAATGACATTTTTCGAAAAAATGTTTCGTACAAAAGTTTCATATTTTTTCGCATAGAATCCGAATCTGCAATAAACATACCATGTTCCATTTAAAAAAATGCACTTCCGGTCTGAATCGCCTATTTCCGGCCGGAACCAGAAGTTGAAAATATCACCATTCGATAGAGCGCACCCGATTTATAAAGAAAATGTTTTTACTTTTTTGAAATAACCACTTCTCTAGTTTTTAAATGGGTGGTACGGGTGGTCTGAAACACCCTGTATATATATAATATTAATAGGCCGATTGAGTGCAAAAGAAGCTCAAAAGAAATGGAAAACATTGCGAGACACATTCTGCCGCAAAATAGCCGAAGATAAGCAGCCCAGCGGAGTTGCAGGATCAATGAAAAAAAAGTGGAAGCACTTTGACAGAATGCTGTTTTTAAAGGATACTCTCATTACAAAACAGTATGTATAAAACTAAATTACTTTGTTTTTGGGATTTTTGGAATAAATCCTAGATTTATGGAATTATTTTTGGAATAAACCTAGATTTATGTAACAAATTTGATTGGACTATCATAATTTTATTAGTGCCATTTCTATTATGTAATTATATAAAACACAAAAGGAGAAAGTGAGATTAACTTTAATCAAGTTATATTCAATTTATGTTGCCTTATCAGAAAAAAATTCGCACAAAAGAAGTGTATGGGTCAGGCCCATTTATTCAGTAGAGCAGCGGTTTCGCCAAGGTGATAGCGACAATTTAATTACTATGCTGAGGGAAACTGATCATTCGTTATATTTTAATTATTTAAGAATGGATGTTAACATCTTCGAGCATCTTCTTTCAATAGTAGGCCCTGGAATTGAAAAAGAAACAAATATTAGAGAACCGATTCCTTCTTATACAAGGCTGCAAATTTGCTTAAGGTATTTAGCCAGTGGAGACAGTATGAGATCAATAGGATATGCTTTTCGAGTTTCTTCAAACACTGTTTCGCAAATAATTCATGAAACTTGTAATGAAATCTGGCTGAAATTAAAGGATTTAGTTATGCCACTACCAAGCAAGGATGCGTAGACAAAGATTGCAGAAGATTTTGAAGCAATGTGGAATTTCCCTCACTGCATTGGAGCAATAGATGGGAAACACATTGTAATAGAGGTATAATAATAATTTATTCAGACATTTTTTGTATTTAACATTCATGAAATAGACTAATTTAAAATTCAAATTACAGGCTCCTCATAGTGGCTCCTTCTATTACAATTACAAGAAAGCCCATAACTTCAATCTTACTGGCATTTCAGATCCGTACTATCGGTGTATTTTGGTAGACGTAGGAGCAGAGGGTCGCCGTAGCGATGCTGGAGTTTTTGCTAATAGCAAAATAAAATCAGGACTAGATGCAAACACTTTAAATGTGCCTCCACCTTCTGTAATTGGTCAATATGAGTTGCCATTCGTTTTGGTAGGCGATGAGGCATACCTACTATCATCATACTTGATGCGACCTTATCCAAAAAGTTCACAGCTAGATTTGAAGAAAAAAATATTAAATTATCGTCTCAGCAGGGCCAGACGAGTTATCGAAAGTGCTTTTGGCATACTTGTAGCGAGATGGCGAATTTTTCGAAGACCAATTAATACCTACATCTTGAAAGCCGAAAAGATGGTGTTGGCCACTATCTGCTTACACAATTTCATCATCACTAAGGAACTTGAAAAGCGTCCTCAAGAAAGACAATACTTACAATATAATAGATATGACAGGCAGCAAACATCGCTTGGCATTAGAAATATACGAAATCAAGTTAACCGAGATGTTATTTCGCACAATTTGTCCAGGGTTTATAGGGAAAGATTTGCCAATTATTTTGTAAATGAAGGCGCTGTTCAATGGCAGTGGGAGAAAGCTGCGAATAATGAATTTTAAATGAAATCTGTAAGAAATGTACAAGTGGATGTATATTTTAATTAACTACTTAAATAATTTTGTAAGTAAACATGAAATCTTTTTATTCTATTCTACACAGTTTTGTATCTTATAATTTTTTTATCATAAAGAAGAAATGTTTACATCGAAATATAAGTTTTTTTATAAATATAAATTATAAAAGCCCCGCCTCTTCTTCTACTTTTAATGCATCCATCAAAATTTTATTTTCAAATTGCCTTCTATTTTTATATGGCAATTTTCTTAAAATATCGCCCAGTTGAAGCAAAAATCCTTCAACACCGTCAGGAGTTTTGCTACTTTCTGATAATAGTTTTAATAAGTCCTTCTTGAATTCAGCATCAGATGACTGCTTCCTTGGACCTAAAACAATATAATAAGCTGATTAGCATCAATATTATTAAATTGCTTATCTTAATTTGTGAAATTACGTACTCTGACTTTGAGATTGTGTTTCAAGATCGATAAAATCTTGTGCAGTTTGGACTAGAGAAAAATAAAAAAAAATTCACACAGGATATTATTTAGCATCAAGATCCGCTTTGATCGTACATGGTCTACGGTCAAAGTGGATCTTGGTATTTAATAATATTCCGTAGATGTCCTTCTTTACTTATTGTGTTTGAACAATATAATATATATTTCGTCAATTTCGTTTAATAACAAATAATTCACTATATACATTATATGTATAATATTCAGGGCTGGACAGAATACATTATTAAAGTATTTGAAATACAAAATATATTAAATAATCTTTCTGAAATACAAATTACAAATATTTCAAATAATGTATTTCAAATACAAGTATTTAAAATATGACTAGCCCTGTATATTATTACATATTTATATTACATACAGCATAATAATCGAAGTAATCAATAATAAAAATAATTCAGATTTAATTTAAAAAATGTAGATAATCCTAATTTAGATATAAGTTACTTCTCAATGCCAAAGTAAAACTTATCTACTTACGTTTAGTGTGCTCTGAGAAGCTGGTAAAATCGGACATACTTGAGTTTATTCCCGATATATTCTCTTCCCTATTCTCTTCATTCTCCACTAAACGTTTGTCGAAGTTGAAATTACTGCAACTTGCTTCGTTGGGATCAAAAGCATGTGACGTGTCCTCTGAAACGTTACTTTTAGAACTGCAAAATATATGTATATTTAAAAATAATTATCTATATTTTATATGTATTGTAAACTGTTGGTAGTGAAATTGTAGAATTGTTGACTTACGGCCTGGAAATCATCAAGTCATTTAAGAATTCCATTTGGTCATAGTACCGAAAGCCATCTTTCTTTTTCTCGGTTACTGGTGCTTCTGAACCACTGGGTATATACTCGGTCACTTTATTCCTGGCTTTCTTGTAAGAGTCACGAAGATTTCTCCAGCGCTTATTACCTCCACTTCAAACTTATCTAAAACTTTATAAATAAATACATATTTCACATAAAACATTTTTCCTACAAAAAAGTATACCTATATTTTAAATATTAAAATAAATATTACTGTCTATTTCCTTTTTAACTTCAAGCTATGCTTCTTTGACAGATAATGGACTTCTCTTTTTCACTGGGATGGTGTGATTCCACAGATAAGGTCTTTTCATAACAGCATTTATTAGCAATTCATCATACTCAGTCCAGGCTTTATCCTCTTTATTTCTGGTTTTCTTCTTTCCAACAGATGAGCAAGATTGTTCATCATTCTCACTAACGTCATCGTTAGCCACCTCCTTTGACTCTTGAACCGTATCTGCTGGACCTGTAATAATTAACTTACTTTTATGACAAACTGTTAGTAACTACAGATTATGTCTAATGAAAAAATTAAGTGACACACACGCATATTTAAATAAACCAAGAATAAACTAACCTCTAAATAAACAGTTAAATTTGTCGACGAAAATGTCTTCTTTTATAACATCAATATTTGCGAAGCATGAATGATTCAAATAATTATAGTTCTTTTTTGGTAGCATGTAGCTACAATACGTGCATTTGTAATACTTGAACAAAAAACACAAACAACATTACTATATAGGTCTATAGATATAAAAATAATTTTTAAATAATATTTAATGTTTTTTATATATACTTACATTAGAATCTGCTTCATTCATCACAATATCACGCGACTCCATCATATCCATCTTTTATATGTTCCCAAGTAGCAGAGCTGATTTTATAAACGTTTTTTAAACGTTTATGAAACGTATCTAACGTTTTATAAACGTTTAAAAAATGTTTATAAAATTAATTGTGTTACTTAGGTTACTCTATGCCGTTTACTTTAACCTCAAATACGACTAGGACACAACAGGACGCAATGATACTCTCTATTCCGCAGGATGCGGATTGCGGAATAACGCTGATTGGTTGCTTCAATGACGCACTCTCTATTCCGTAGTCCTATTACGCACCGTATGATTTCGGATCCTTCGTCCAATCGCTTCATTCTCTCCTTCGCTTCGCTCGCGTCGGTTCTCTATCTCGCTCGCTTCGCTAGATGTTATCCTATAGCTTTTCGATAGCTTTACAATGTTTCTAAGTCTATTGCTGCTATTCGTATATCTTTCCGCGTTATTTCTCGTATCTATTTTCTTATTCGCGCGTGTTCTGTCGTATCGCGCCGCGTTCTTTGCGTTTCACTCGATCTTGTTTCCACAAAATAAATATTTATTATTTATTATATTCAATCGTGTAGTCGGGTGTCTTTTTCGCAGTTTCGCGTATTCCAACACGTATCTATTCTTAGATAATTTTACTTCTCGCGAATGTCGTGTTTCGACCGGATGCCGCATCACCGGATGTCCTTCGATGATTGGTTTACCTTTCTCGAGATCAGCTGGCCGCTCCGCGATCGCTAAATCTATTAATTTCGCTTGATTACTCGCGCGCGTATTTCTCTCGCGATTTCCGCGTTTCTCGATCGCGTTCGGTATCTCCGGTTTCGTGTAATCTCCGTGTTCGCGTTCATTTTGATTTAACCCGCCTGTGTTACGTCGAGTCCTCGCGTGTGACACTCCCGTGCTTCGTCGCGTTTCGTCGCACGAAATCAAATCCAAATAAAACTGGCAATGCCAAACAAAAATAGCTAACAGTATGACCCGCGTAGCGATTGAATAAACGCATGCTTATATTAAACTTACTCTAGTTGTTTTTTCGTTTTTATATTTTATTTGATTTTTTGTGTTTTTATTACGCGTCTCGGTTTCTTTTTCTCTCCTGCGCGTATTCCAATGTGTGAGAGTTAGTATCGCCCGCGTCGCGTGCGTTCGCCTAACAGCTGTAACCTTGCACTAAATCGTGCGTCGCGTATCTCGGCTTTTTCGCTTACAATAAACTGTTCGCCCTTAGTTAAGCGAAAAACAATATATAACTTTTTGGGTTTGTCCACAATTAACTTGGTTATTATATCAAATGCTCATAACACACAAAATCAAATAAGATTAAATTAAACAGTCTTTAATTATCTAAATTGCAACCAACACATAAATTCAAACAATACCTTTATGAAATTAGATATTGCGAACTGAAAATCCTCAAAATAAATAACTCAATATATATGTTCTTTAACATGAATGAAATAAAAGTAAATTAACTCAAGCGCTTCTGGACGCTTGTCTGTCATTGAACATAAGTATTCAAATAATTCTTACTAACTATGATTATTTAATATATTGTCCTATCCTATTTTATACTTTTATCTTTTTTGCTTTTTGGATTTTATTTATTTTTATTTCTGCTTTTTATTTTTTATGAATATATATATTTAACTTAATTCTACTTATACTAATTCCTCTATTTTTATTTTCAGGATTCATCCGCTACCTTGTCGTCCCGTGGACTGATCAGGCTGCTCTCTGGGACGATCGTCTGGACGTCGCTGCTCGTCGGAACCCGTGACCGTCGTACTGTCGTCCGGAACGGATGACTCTGCGGTCGGTCGCAAGGTTAGGTTGTGACCGGACAGATAGTCGTAAGTGTACTCACGCTACGCTCCCTAAATCAGCAGGCCGGGATGATTTCGCCTTTTGCTGCGGTCGCCAGGTATTTTATCCGCCAAATACCAAGGTTGTGGATGTTGTTTGTGACAACCAACACGCGCTGCTGTCCGTCTCTCAAGCGGTTCACCTCTCGCTTCTTCAGCCGCCACTAATCCTTTTTTCTTTAGGTTTCAGGTCGCCGTGGGATGCAGCCACACCGTTCGTCTACAGGATCGTGTCGTGGGACTTCGAGGGATCACGGATCGCACGTAAGGTAATTAACTGAAGGGTTCGTAATTGTTTTAACGAATCACAGAATTTATTCAGTTGTCACTGTTACAATTTATTGTTGAATCGCGTTGCCGGTTACTTCGCGTTCATACAATATCAACGGTTACGTGTTACGACAGATATTCGCGATGTCACGTCGCGTACCTTAATCGCGTTACATAAATTCGTGGAATCGCGTTATTTATTAAATCGCGTTCGCACCGTGTCGCATTGGCGTGTTTCAACAAATTCGCCTTTGTCTTTCGCCGCACTACGCGTTCAGTCACGACCGTTGTGTAACTTGAGCTTATTCGTCGTCGCGATTATTTGTTCTCTCCCGATCCGACGTGAATTCGCTTGGAGACTCGCTCGAAATATCTTTCGAGTCCTGGGAGCGTCGCCTTTTATAGTGGCTCTCCCCTCCACTTGAGTACGGGCCAATCGCGTGTTCGCGCCCCGCTACATTGGTGTTAGCCAATCGCGTGTGTCTCCCCACTCCGTATCCATCGTCCAATCTCGTCATTCTCTCGCTCGCTTCGCTCGCGTCGGTTTTCGGTCTTGTCTGACTCTCTATATGCTTTACTACTGGTGTTATATGTCTTTTTGATTTTCGCTTCGCGTACATTTCTATTCTCGCTCTTTCTTGCATACTCGCTTCGCGTCGTTATCTTTCGCTTTGAATAATCCAATAATTTAAAACTTGTTTTATTAACATAACGTTTATTGAATAGAATTTTGACTTTGTATTAAAATAATATATTTCGTGTCTTTCGCGTGTCAAAATCAAATAGAATATAACTTCAAATAACTCAACTTGCTTGAATAGATAAATTAATAGTTTCCGCGTCTTTCGCGTGTCAAAATAAAATAAAACCTTCTTATTACTCGTTAAGTTAAGTTAAAATATTCCTCGTCGCGTGCCGCGCTCGCGCTCTATAATTAATTATCCTATTATATACAATATATACATTCTTATCTATAGTTATTTTAACTTAATTTTATTTTTCTATATTTGATCGCTGCGCTGCATCTCTCTGACCTTTATATGTGCATTCCAATGCTTGTTAATTTAATCTATTTATTTTTTTTAAGTTTGGAATAACCAGTCAACCTACTAATTGTTTAGACTTTATATATTTGGATGTCGTTACATGCATACATCCTTTTACACTTGTTTGAATGTGAATCAAAGTCTCTGGTCGTTAAAATAAATGTTTTCTCAAAACTAGAATTGAAATCAACTAAAATCTTTAACATAATTATAATAATCTTTTCCAAACGTTATAATTTTGGTGTCAGCGTGTTTCTCGAGATGCGCTATGCGTATTTCTATATTAACCTTACCGCTAATAATAATAGATCTTATCTCTGCTATTAACTCTATATTTTTGGTTTATCTTGATTATATTATATTTTTTTGTTTTCTTTTTGTTTATTGTGTTTAAACTAATGTAATTCAAATATGTAATTATAAATCTAAGTATGTTTTAACAATATGAAAATTAATATATGTGTTAATTTATTTACAGGTATGCTCGCTAACTTGCCGTGCCTTGGTCTGCTCCCGCTGACTTCCAGGCTCGTCCTCCGGTTGCTGCTAGTCGTCCGAACCAGCGACCAGCGTGGTATTGTCCGGGTTGGCCGATTCTACGGTCGGTCGCAATGTTAGGTTTGGTTCTAACCGGACTTTATGTTGGCGAGATATACAATTATGTTTTGGTAGGTTTCTCTTACCTTGTTAACACGGTCGCCAGATTGTTTGACCTTCAACAGTCAAGGATAACTGCTAATCCTTCGGACTCACAGTGATTTTTTTGTTTTCAGAAGCCGCTTCCTTCGCAGACGCTTCCGAATGACGCCGCACCTCTCTCGATGACGACGGTGAATGGTACGACCAGATGTCTGCCGCCCGTTACGCAATTTCCTAACCGCGCAGTTAAGTATTCCCGATCCTAATTTCCCTCTTCCATATTCCGCTTATTAATTCCCTTTTTCTTTGTTTCAGGGATCACCGCTGGACTTCCGAGCACGAAACAGGATTCGCTGGTCAGCACGGATATCAACGACGACGCAGATGGGTACCAGGATGACTGAGGACTTCGTGGGATTTCACCAGGTATTTCTCCCGGTAAGTATTCGACACAATTTTATCAAAATAAATATTATATTTATTATAAAACTGTTTCTTTTTCCCAACAGGGCTTCACAGATTATCTTCACACGCGCTATTACCCATTTACAATGTGCGTCGCTACGCACTTGATAATCACGGCGTTTACAATTGCTACCGTCACGTACAGACCGATCGATGCGTATCCTTGTTACGACGCGACTCACAATTTTCGGTTCGCAATCCGATATATCTTTTGATACCGGTTGTAGCACGCGAACGACTTATGTTCGTATCTCGATTTATTCTCGCACGTGCTCCGTACATCGAGACTGCCGGTGAACAAAAAGCCTCGAGCTCCCTCGCGCTCGCCCACTTATAAGCGCTCCCCACTCTGGGGCCATCCCCACCACTTCTCATTCGGCGGCTCAACTGTAGCGCCGCCCCTCGCCGCTTGGTTACAAGAGTGAAGTGTGTTATTGTTAGAGAAATAAATGTTAATTTCGTCCTACGCTCGTTCGGACATTAAAAACAAAATAAAATATATAACGGGAAATCGCTACTTCCGGTCTTGCGCTCGTTATAACTAAAAAATGACTTCTGTCGCAAGAGCAAAATGTTACAAAATTAAATGATATCGCACGTTGCGACTCCTACGTCTTCCCGGACGTTACAAATAAAACTAGATCTCGCTTTACGCGTTTCTCTTGCCGTCTTAACCGACGCTATACAAAAAAAACTGATACTTGTCAAGAATAACGTGTTATTAAATAAAAAAATTAACAATCGCGAGACCTACGTCTTTCGACAAAATACCCTCCGATATTGTGCCTCGGATCGATACGCGCTCATTAGGAGGCTTGGAACTTACAAGTATAGCGAAGTGCAGTTATTGCACGTATAACCGCTCTTGGACTTGTGCACTTTGTTGCACTTTCGCGCTTTTTCCGCGGTTTTAATATAAACTTATATATTTTTCTTAACCTATTATAACATATTTACAGTTAGCGCTGCTCCGCGCTGCTCGTTGATGCCATTGGTGATTGGCATCCTGTCAGCTCCTCCAGGACCAATACGATACGCTCGATTCCGTCAGGATCTGTGCGTCGCTCCTTCCTTGCTGTCAGTTTTCTCGGGTCGCCTCCGTCCTCGCTCGTCCTCGATGGAATCAAGCACCTAGGGGTTGGCGGGCGCTCCGGTGTGAGAGTGACTGAAACCTCCGGTTTCAAGGTTAGGTTGTGACCGGACTTTCTAATTTCGGCTTAATAATAATTTATTCTTTTATTATTTTCAGATCCTTTAAGGTACGTGTTCATGGTGTCGCTCGTCGCTCATATTCAGCGACAAACAAGTCGTGATTTCATATGTCGCTGACTTCGACTGTCGCTCGTGTAAATGGGCTAGCGATAAATTTTTGACGATTATTTGATTGTGTCGTGTAAAATAAATACTCCAAAATGTCATATGAAGAAAGATATCACGAGTGGGCCTGTCAACTTGTCGCGATTGTGCACAACAAAAATGAGGAGGCACAACGACGAACTAAACTAATAGCAGCTGTATGCATAAATGAACGTATAAATTAAAAAAAAATATATAAAAAAAAGAGATTTTGGATTGATCCATTATTTGAAAAAGGACATGAACATGAATTTTATTATGCATCTGTATCGAGACTAACACCAGAGAAGTTCCTGAATTATTATCGTATGACAGCTACACAATTTGAAGAATTGTTACATTCAGTAGCACCTGCAATCACTAAACAAACAGTGATTAGAGAATCATTACTTCCTGCAGAGCGACTGTCCATAACATTGAGGTTTGTTTGTCTTTATTTATAATTGCATTACATAAATTCAAAAAATAATAATATTTGATCTAATTATATGTATTTAGATATTTAACAACTGGTGATTCGATGCATTCGATGTCGTTTCATTATCTCGCTGGAGTATCAACAATAAGCCACGTTATAGGTGAAACATGCGATGCTATATGGAACTCTATCCGCCAGGAAGTGATGCCATCATCAAAAACTGCAGAAGAATGGCTATATTTTGCTAAAGAATTTCAAGAGAGATGGGATTTCAATCATTATATAGGAGTAATTGATGGCAAACGTGTTATTATTGAGGTAATGTTATCTATGATCAATGCTACATTTATCATTGAAGATTACAAGTTTGATGTCTAAATGATTATTCTTTTTGCAGTGTCCACCTAACGCAGGATCATCTTACTATAACTATAAGAATAATCATAGTATTGTGCTTCTTGGAATCTGTGACGCACAATATATGTTCACGTTCGTTGATATAGGAGTCTATGGTCGTCGCAGTGACGGTGGTATTTTCAAAGATTCAAAGATGGGTT
>NW_028141879.1:0-12588 GCF_030444845.1 Prenolepis imparis
AATCAATGTACTATTAAAATGTATAATCGATGAATTTTTGGCTCGTCTTAAAATATTAGAAATCGATACTTTTTTACCGCTGACCCCATTCGACGCAACTTTATTTTATGTATATCAAGTTAAAAAATTTGTACGCTGGTGTCTGTTTGGTACCAAATGGTTCTGTAATCAATGTACTATTAAAATGCATAATCGATGAAATTTTGGCTCGTCTTAAAATATTAGAAATCCATACTTTTTTACCGCTGACCCTATGCGACGCAACCTTATTTTATGTATATCAAGTTAAATAATTTGTACGCTGGTGTCTGTTTGGTACCAAATGATTCTGTAATCAATGTACTATTAAAATGTATAATCGATGAATTTTTGGCTCGTCTTAAAATATTAGAAATCGATACTTTTTTACCGCTGACCCTATGCGACGCATCCTTATTTTATGTATATCAAGTTAAAAAATTTGTACGCTGGTGTCTGTTTGGTACCAAATGGTTCTGTAATCAATGTACTATTAAAATGTATAATCGATGAATTTTTGGCTCGTCTTAAAATATTAGAAATCGATACTTTTTTACCGCTGACCCTATGCGACGCATCCTTAATTTATGTATAGCAAATGAAAAAGTTTGTACGCTGTTGTCTGCTTGGTACCAAAAGATTCTGTAATCAATGTACTATTAAAATGTATAATCGATGAATTTTTGGCTCGTCTTAAAATATTAGAAATCGATACTTTTTTACCGCTGACCCCATGCGACGCAACCTTATTTTATGTATATCAAGTTAAAAAATTTGTACGCTGGTGTCTGTTTGGTACCAAATGGTTCTGTAATCAATGTACTATTAAAATGTATAATCGATGAATTTTTGGCTCGTCTTAAAATATTAGAAATCCATACTTTTTTACCGCTGACCCCATGCGACGCAACCTTATTTTATGTATATCAAGTTAAAAAATTTATACGCTGGTGTCTGTTTGGTACCAAATGGTTCTGTAATCAATGTACTATTAAAATGTATAATCGATAAATTTTTGGCTCGTCTTAAAATATTAGAAATCGATACTTTTTTACCGCTGACCCTATGCGACGCATCCTTATTTTATGTATATCAAGTTAAAAAATTTGTACGCTGGTGTCTGTTTGGTACCAAATGGTTCTGTAATCAATGTACTATTAAAATGTATAATCGATGAATTTTTGGCTCGTCTTAAAATATTAGAAATCGATACTTTTTTACCGCTGACCCCATTCGACGCAACTTTATTTTATGTATATCAAGTTAAAAAATTTGTACGCTGGTGTCTGTTTGGTACCAAATGGTTCTGTAATCAATGTACTATTAAAATGCATAATCGATGAATTTTTGGCTCGTCTTTAAATATTTGAAATCGATACTTTTTTACCGCTGACCCCATTCGACGCAACTTTATTTTATGTATATCAAGTTAAAAAATTTGTACGCTGGTGTCTGCATGGTATCAAAAGATTCTGTAATCAATGTACTATTAAAATGTATAATCGATGAATTTTTGGCTCGTCTTAAAATATTAGAAATCGACTTTTTTACCGCTGACCCTATGCGACGCAACCTTATTTTATGTATATCAAGTTAAATAATTTGTACGCTGGTGTCTGTTTGGTACCAAATAATTGTGTAATCAATGTACTATTAAAATGTATAATCGATGAATTTTTGGCTCGTCTTAAAATATTAGAAATCGATACTTTTTTACCGCTGACCCTATGCGACGCATCCTTAATTTATGTATAGCAAATGAAAAAGTTTGTATGCTGTTGTCTGCTTGGTACCAAAAGATTCTGTAATCAATGTACTATTAAAATGTATAATGGATGAATTTTTGGCTCGTCTTTAAATATTAGAAATCGATACTTTTTTACCGCTGACCCCATGCGACGCAACCTTATTTTATGTATATCAAGTTAAAAAATTTGTACGCAGGTGTCTGTTTGGTACCAAATGGTTCTGTAATCAATGTACTATTAAAATGTATAATCGATGAATTTTTGGCTCGTCTTAAAATATTAGAAATCGATACTTTTTTACCGCTGACCCCATTCGACGCAACTTTATTTTATGTATATCAAGTTAAAAAATTTGTACGCTGGTGTCTGTTTGGTACCAAATGGTTCTGTAATCAATGTACTATTAAAATGCATAATCGATGAATTTTTGGCTCGTCTTTAAATATTTGAAATCGATACTTTTTTACCGCTGACCCCATTCGACGCAACTTTATTTTATGTATATCAAGTTAAAAAATTTGTACGCTGGTGTCTGCATGGTATCAAAAGATTCTGTAATCAATGTACTATTAAAATGTATAATCGATGAATTTTTGGCTCGTCTTAAAATATTAGAAATCGACTTTTTTACCGCTGACCCTATGCGACGCAACCTTATTTTATGTATATCAAGTTAAATAATTTGTACGCTGGTGTCTGTTTGGTACCAAATAATTGTGTAATCAATGTACTATTAAAATGTATAATCGATGAATTTTTGGCTCGTCTTAAAATATTAGAAATCGATACTTTTTTACCGCTGACCCTATGCGACGCATCCTTAATTTATGTATAGCAAATGAAAAAGTTTGTATGCTGTTGTCTGCTTGGTACCAAAAGATTCTGTAATCAATGTACTATTAAAATGTATAATGGATGAATTTTTGGCTCGTCTTTAAATATTAGAAATCGATACTTTTTTACCGCTGACCCCATGCGACGCAACCTTATTTTATGTATATCAAGTTAAAAAATTTGTACGCAGGTGTCTGTTTGGTACCAAATGGTTCTGTAATCAATGTACTATTAAAATGTATAATCGATGAATTTTTGGCTCGTCTTAAAATATTAGAAATCGATACTTTTTTACCGCTGACCCCATTCGACGCAACTTTATTTTATGTATATCAAGTTAAAAAATTTGTACGCTGGTGTCTGCATGGTATCAAAAGATTCTGTAATCAATGTACTATTAAAATGTATAATCGATCAATTTTTGGCTCGTCTTAAAATATTAGAAATCGATACTTTTTTACCGCTGACCCTATGCGACGCAACCTTATTTTATGTATATCAAGTTAAAAAATTTGTACGCTGGTGTCTGCATGGTATCAAAAGATTCTGTAATCAATGTACTATTAAAATGTATAATCGATGAATTTTTGGCTCGTCTTAAAATATTAGAAATCGATACTTTTTTACCGCTGACCCCATTCGACGCAACTTTATTTTATGTATATCAAGTTAAAAAATTTGTACGCTGGTGTCTGTTTGGTACCAAATGGTTCTGTAATCAATGTACTATTAAAATGTATAATCGATGAATTTTTGGCTCGTCTTAAAATATTAGAAATCCATACTTTTTTACCGCTGACCCCATGCGACGCAACCTTATTTTATGTATATCAAGTTAAAAAATTTGTACGCTGGTGTCTGTTTGGTACCAAATGGTTCTGTAATCAATGTACTATTAAAATGTATAATCGATGAATTTTTGGCTCGTCTTTCAATATTTGAAATCGATACTTTTTTACCGCTGACCTCATTCGAAGCAACTTTATTTTATGTATATCAAGTTAAAAAATTTGTACGCTGGTGTCTGCATGGTACCAAATGGTTTTGTAATCAATGTACTATTAAAATGTATAATCGATGAATTTTTGGCTCGTCTTAAAATATTAGAAATCGATACTTTTTTACCGCTGACCTTATGCGACGCAACCTTATTTTATGTATATCAAGTTAAATAATTTGTACGCTGGTGTCTGTTTGGTACCAAATGATTGTGTAATCAATGTACTATTAAAATGTATAATCGATGAATTTTTGGCTCGTCTTAAAATATTAGAAATCGATACTTTTTTACCGCTGACCCCATTCGACGCAACTTTATTTTATGTATATCAAGTTAAAAAATTTGTACGCTGGTGTCTGTTTGGTACCAAATGGTTCTGTAATCAATGTACTATTAAAATGCATAATCGATGAAATTTTGGCTCGTCTTAAAATATTAGAAATCCATACTTTTTTACCGCTGACCCTATGCGACGCAACCTTATTTTATGTATATCAAGTTAAATAATTTGTACGCTGGTGTCTGTTTGGTACCAAATGATTCTGTAATCAATGTACTATTAAAATGTATAATCGATGAATTTTTGGCTCGTCTTAAAATATTAGAAATCGATACTTTTTTACCGCTGACCCTATGCGACGCATCCTTATTTTATGTATATCAAGTTAAAAAATTTGTACGCTGGTGTCTGTTTGGTACCAAATGGTTCTGTAATCAATGTACTATTAAAATGTATAATCGATGAATTTTTGGCTCGTCTTAAAATATTAGAAATCGATACTTTTTTACCGCTGACCCTATGCGACGCATCCTTAATTTATGTATAGCAAATGAAAAAGTTTGTACGCTGTTGTCTGCTTGGTACCAAAAGATTCTGTAATCAATGTACTATTAAAATGTATAATCGATGAATTTTTGGCTCGTCTTAAAATATTAGAAATCGATACTTTTTTACCGCTGACCCCATGCGACGCAACCTTATTTTATGTATATCAAGTTAAAAAATTTGTACGCTGGTGTCTGTTTGGTACCAAATGGTTCTGTAATCAATGTACTATTAAAATGTATAATCGATGAATTTTTGGCTCGTCTTAAAATATTAGAAATCCATACTTTTTTACCGCTGACCCCATGCGACGCAACCTTATTTTATGTATATCAAGTTAAAAAATTTGTACGCTGGTGTCTGTTTGGTACCAAATGGTTCTGTAATCAATGTACTATTAAAATGTATAATCGATGAATTTTTGGCTCGTCTTTCAATATTTGAAATCGATACTTTTTTACCGCTGACCTCATTCGAAGCAACTTTATTTTATGTATATCAAGTTAAGAAATTTGTACGCTGGTGTCTGCATGGTATCAACAGATTCTGTAATCAATGTACTATTAAAATGTATAATCGATGAATTTTTGGCTCGTCTTAAAATATTAGAAATCGATACTTTTTTACCGCTGACCTTATGCGACGCAACCTTATTTTATGTATATCAAGTTAAATAATTTGTACGCTGGTGTCTGTTTGGTACCAAATGATTGTGTAATCAATGTACTATTAAAATGTATAATCGATGAATTTTTGGCTCGTCTTAAAATATTAGAAATCGATACTTTTTTACCGCTGACCCCATTCGACGCAACTTTATTTTATGTATATCAAGTTAAAAAATTTGTACGCTGGTGTCTGCATGGTATCAAAAGATTCTGTAATCAATGTACTATTAAAATGTATAATCGATGAATTTTTTTCTCGTCTTAAAATATTAGAAATCGATACTTTTTTACCGCTGACCCCATTCGACGCAACTTTATTTTATGTATATCAAGTTAAAAAATTTGTACGCTGATGTCTGCATGGTATCAAAAGATTCTGTAATCAATGTACTATTAAAATGTATAATCGATGAATTTTTGGCTCGTCTTAAAATATTAGAAATCGATACTTTTTTACCGCTGACCCTATGCGACGCAACCTTATTTTATGTATATCAAGTTAAGAAATTTGTACGCTGGTGTCTGTTTGGTACCAAATGGTTCTGTAATCAATGTACTATTAAAATGTATAATCGATGAATTTTTGGCTCGTCTTAAAATATTAGAAATCGATACTTTTTTACCGCTGACCCTATGCGACGCATCCTTAATTTATGTATAGCAAATGAAAAAGTTTGTATCCTGTTGTCTGCTTGGTACCAAAAGATTCTGTAATCAATGTACTATTAAAATGTATAATCGATGAATTTTTGGCTCGTCTTAAAATATTAGAAATCGATACTTTTTTACCGCTGACCCTATGCGACGCATCCTTATTTTATGTATATCAAGTTAAAAAATTTGTACGCTGGTGTCTGTTTGGTACCAAATGGTTCTGTAATCAATGTACTATTAAAATGTATAATCGATGAATTTTTGGCTCGTCTTAAAATATTAGAAATCGATACTTTTTTACCGCTGACCCTATGCGACGCATCCTTAATTTATGTATAGCAAATGAAAAAGTTTGTACGCTGTTGTCTGCTTGGTACCAAAAGATTCTGTAATCAATGTACTATTAAAATGTATAATCGATGAATTTTTGGCTCGTCTTAAAATATTAGAAATCGATACTTTTTTACCGCTGACCCCATGCGACGCAACCTTATTTTATGTATATCAAGTTAAAAAATTTGTACGCTGGTGTCTGTTTGGTACCAAATGGTTCTGTAATCAATGTACTATTAAAATGTATAATCGATGAATTTTTGGCTCGTCTTAAAATATTAGAAATCGATACTTTTTTACCGCTGACCCCATGCGACGCAACCTTATTTTATGTATATCAAGTTAAAAAATTTGTACGCTGGTGTCTGTTTGGTACCAAATGGTTCTGTAATCAATGTACTATTAAAATGTATAATCGATGAATTTTTGGCTCGTCTTAAAATATTAGAAATCCATACTTTTTTACCGCTGACCCCATGCGACGCAACCTTATTTTATGTATATCAAGTTAAAAAATTTGTACGCTGGTGTCTGTTTGGTACCAAATGGTTCTGTAATCAATGTACTATTAAAATGTATAATCGATGAATTTTTGGCTCGTCTTTCAATATTTGAAATCGATACTTTTTTACCGCTGACCTCATTCGAAGCAACTTTATTTTATGTATATCAAGTTAAGAAATTTGTACGCTGGTGTCTGCATGGTATCAACAGATTCTGTAATCAATGTACTATTAAAATGTATAATCGATGAATTTTTGGCTCGTCTTAAAATATTAGAAATCGATACTTTTTTACCGCTGACCTTATGCGACGCAACCTTATTTTATGTATATCAAGTTAAATAATTTGTACGCTGGTGTCTGTTTGGTACCAAATGATTGTGTAATCAATGTACTATTAAAATGTATAATCGATGAATTTTTGGCTCGTCTTAAAATATTAGAAATCGATACTTTTTTACCGCTGACCCCATTCGACGCAACTTTATTTTATGTATATCAAGTTAAAAAATTTGTACGCTGGTGTCTGCATGTTATCAAAAGATTCTGTAATCAATGTACTATTAAAATGTATAATCGATGAATTTTTTTCTCGTCTTAAAATATTAGAAATCGATACTTTTTTACCGCTGACCCCATTCGACGCAACTTTATTTTATGTATATCAAGTTAAAAAATTTGTACGCTGATGTCTGCATGGTATCAAAAGATTCTGTAATCAATGTTCTATTAAAATGTATAATCGATGAATTTTTGGCTCGTCTTAAAATATTAGAAATCGATACTTTTTTACCGCTGACCCTATGCGACGCAACCTTATTTTATGTATATCAAGTTAAGAAATTTGTACGCTGGTGTCTGTTTGGTACCAAATGGTTCTGTAATCAACGTACTATTAAAATGTATAATCGATGAATTTTTGGCTCGTCTTAAAATATTAGAAATCGATACTTTTTTACCGCTGACCCTATGCGACGCATCCTTAATTTATGTATAGCAAATGAAAAAGTTTGTATGCTGTTGTCTGCTTGGTACCAAAAGATTCTGTAATCAATGTACTATTAAAATGTATAATCGATGAATTTTTGGCTCGTCTTAAAATATTAGAAATCGATACTTTTTTACCGCTGACCCTATGCGACGCATCCTTATTTTATGTATATCAAGTTAAAAAATTTGTACGCTGGTGTCTGTTTGGTACCAAATGGTTCTGTAATCAATGTACTATTAAAATGTATAATCGATGAATTTTTGGCTCGTCTTAAAATATTAGAAATCGATACTTTTTTACCGCTGACCCTATGCGACGCATCCTTAATTTATGTATAGCAAATGAAAAAGTTTGTACGCTGTTGTCTGCTTGGTACCAAAAGATTCTGTAATCAATGTACTATTAAAATGTATAATCGATGAATTTTTGGCTCGTCTTAAAATATTAGAAATCGATACTTTTTTACCGCTGACCCCATGCGACGCAACCTTATTTTATGTATATCAAGTTAAAAAATTTGTACGCTGGTGTCTGTTTGGTACCAAATGGTTCTGTAATCAATGTACTATTAAAATGTATAATCGATGAATTTTTGGCTCGTCTTAAAATATTAGAAATCGATACTTTTTTACCGCTGACCCCATGCGACGCAACCTTATTTTATGTATATCAAGTTAAAAAATTTGTACGCTGGTGTCTGTTTGGTACCAAATGGTTCTGTAATCAATGTACTATTAAAATGTATAATCGATGAATTTTTGGCTCGTCTTAAAATATTAGAAATCCATACTTTTTTACCGCTGACCCCATGCGACGCAACCTTATTTTATGTATATCAAGTTAAAAAATTTGTACGCTGGTGTCTGTTTGGTACCAAATGGTTCTGTAATCAATGTACTATTAAAATGTATAATCGATGAATTTTTGGCTCGTCTTTCAATATTTGAAATCGATACTTTTTTACCGCTGACCTCATTCGAAGCAACTTTATTTTATGTATATCAAGTTAAGAAATTTGTACGCTGGTGTCTGCATGGTATCAACAGATTCTGTAATCAATGTACTATTAAAATGTATAATCGATGAATTTTTGGCTCGTCTTAAAATATTAGAAATCGATACTTTTTTACCGCTGACCTTATGCGACGCAACCTTATTTTATGTATATCAAGTTAAATAATTTGTACGCTGGTGTCTGTTTGGTACCAAATGATTGTGTAATCAATGTACTATTAAAATGTATAATCGATGAATTTTTGGCTCGTCTTAAAATATTAGAAATCGATACTTTTTTACCGCTGACCCCATTCGACGCAACTTTATTTTATGTATATCAAGTTAAAAAATTTGTACGCTGGTGTCTGCATGTTATCAAAAGATTCTGTAATCAATGTACTATTAAAATGTATAATCGATGAATTTTTTTCTCGTCTTAAAATATTAGAAATCGATACTTTTTTACCGCTGACCCCATTCGACGCAACTTTATTTTATGTATATCAAGTTAAAAAATTTGTACGCTGATGTCTGCATGGTATCAAAAGATTCTGTAATCAATGTTCTATTAAAATGTATAATCGATGAATTTTTGGCTCGTCTTAAAATATTAGAAATCGATACTTTTTTACCGCTGACCCTATGCGACGCAACCTTATTTTATGTATATCAAGTTAAGAAATTTGTACGCTGGTGTCTGTTTGGTACCAAATGGTTCTGTAATCAATGTACTATTAAAATGTATAATCGATGAATTTTTGGCTCGTCTTAAAATATTAGAAATCGATACTTTTTTACCGCTGACCCTATGCGACGCATCCTTAATTTATGTATAGCAAATGAAAAAGTTTGTATGCTGTTGTCTGCTTGGTACCAAAAGATTCTGTAATCAATGTACTATTAAAATGTATAATCGATGAATTTTTGGCTCGTCTTAAAATATTAGAAATCGATACTTTTTTACCGCTGACCCTATGCGACGCATCCTTATTTTATGTATATCAAGTTAAAAAATTTGTACGCTGGTGTCTGTTTGGTACCAAATGGTTCTGTAATCAATGTACTATTAAAATGTATAATCGATGAATTTTTGGCTCGTCTTAAAATATTAGAAATCGATACTTTTTTACCGCTGACCCTATGCGACGCATCCTTAATTTATGTATAGCAAATGAAAAAGTTTGTACGCTGTTGTCTGCTTGGTACCAAAAGATTCTGTAATCAATGTACTATTAAAATGTATAATGGATGAATTTTTGGCTCGTCTTTAAATATTAGAAATCGATACTTTTTTACCGCTGACCCCATGCGACGCAACCTTATTTTATGTATATCAAGTTAAAAAATTTGTACGCTGGTGTCTGTTTGGTACCAAATGGTTCTGTAATCAATGTACTATTAAAATGTATAATCGATGAATTTTTGGCTCGTCTTAAAATATTAGAAATCGATACTTTTTTACCGCTGACCCCATTCGACGCAACTTTATTTTATGTATATCAAGTTAAAAAATTTGTACGCTGGTGTCTGCATGGTATCAAAAGATTCTGTAATCAATGTACTATTAAAATGTATAATCGATGAATTTTTGGCTCGTCTTAAAATATTAGAAATCGATACTTTTTTACCGCTGACCCTATGCGACGCAACCTTATTTTATGTATATCAAGTTAAATAATTTGTACGCTGGTGTCTGTTTGGTATCAAATGATTCTGTAATCAATGTACTATTAAAATGTATAATCGATGAATTTTTGGCTCGTCTTAAAATATTAGAAATCGATACTTTTTTACCGCTGACCCCATTCGACGCAACTATATTTTATGTATATCAAGTTAAAAAATTTGTACGCTGGTGTCTGCATGGTATCAAAAGATTCTGTAATCAATGTACTATTAAAATGTATAATCGATGAATTTTTGGCTCGTCTTAAAATATTAGAAATCGATACTTTTTTACCGCTGACCCTATGCGACGCAACCTTATTTTATGTATATCAAGTTAAAAAATTTGTACGCTGGTGTCTGTTTGGTACCAAATGGTTCTGTAATCAATGTACTATTAAAATGTATAATCGATGAATTTTTGGCTCGTCTCAAAATATTAGAAATCGATACTTTTTTACCGCTGACCCCATTCGACGCAACTTTATTTTATGTATATCAAGTTAAAAAATTTGTACGCTGGTGTCTGCATGGTATCAAAAGATTCTGTAATCAATGTACTATTAAAATGTATAATCGATCAATTTTTGGCTCGTCCTAAAATATTAGAAATCGATACTTTTTTACCGCTGACCCTATGCGACGCAACCTTATTTTATGTATATCAAGTTAAAAAATTTGTACGCTGGTGTCTGCATGGTATCAAAAGATTCTGTAATCAATGTACTATTAAAATGTATAATCGATGAATTTTTGGCTCGTCTTAAAATATTAGAAATCGATACTTTTTTACCGCTGACCCCATTAGACGCAAATTTATTTTATGTATATCAAGTTAAAAAATTTGTACGCTGGTGTCTGTTTGGTACCAAATGGTTCTGTAATCAATGTACTATTAAAATGCATAATCGATGAAATTTTGGCTCGTCTTAAAATATTAGAAATCCATACTTTTTTACCGCTGACCCTATGCGACGCATCCTTATTTTATGTATATCAAGTTAAAAAATTTGTACGCTGGTGTCTGTTTGGTACCAAATGGTTCTGTAATCAATGTACTATTAAAATGTATAATCGATGAATTTTTGGCTCGTCTTAAAATATTAGAAATCGATACTTTTTTACCGCTGACCCTATGCGACGCATCCTTAATTTATGTATAGCAAATGAAAAAGTTTGTACGCTGTTGTCTGCTTGGTACCAAAAGATTCTGTAATCAATGTACTATTAAAATGTATAATCGATGAATTTTTGGCTCGTCTTAAAATATTAGAAATCGATACTTTTTTACCGCTGACCCCATGCGACGCAACCTTATTTTATGTATATCAAGTTAAAAAATTTGTACGCTGGTGTCTGTTTGGTACCAAATGGTTCTGTAATCAATGTACTATTAAAATGTATAATCGATGAATTTTTGGCTCGTCTTAAAATATTAGAAATCCATACTTTTTTACCGCTGACCCCATGCGACGCAACCTTATTTTATGTATATCAAGTTAAAAAATTTGTACGCTGGTGTCTGTTTGGTACCAAATGGTTCTGTAATCAATGTACTATTAAAATGTATAATCGATGAATTTTTGGCTCGTCTTTCAATATTTGAAATCGATACTTTTTTACCGCTGACCTCATTCGAAGCAACTTTATTTTATGTATATCAAGTTAAGAAATTTGTACGCTGGTGTCTGCATGGTATCAACAGATTCTGTAATCAATGTACTATTAAAATGTATAATCGATGAATTTTTGGCTCGTCTTAAAATATTAGAAATCGATACTTTTTTACCGCTGACCTTATGCGACGCAACCTTATTTTATGTATATCAAGTTAAATAATTTGTACGCTGGTGTCTGTTTGGTACCAAATGATTGTGTAATCAATGTACTATAAAAATGTATAATCGATGAATTTTTGGCTCGTCTTAAAATATTAGAAATCGATACTTTTTTACCGCTGACCCCATTCGACGCAACTTTATTTTATGTATATCAAGTTAAAAAATTTGTACGCTGGTATCTGCATGGTATCAAAAGATTCTGTAATCAATGTACTATTAAAATGTATAATCGATGAATTTTTTTCTCGTCTTAAAATATTAGAAATCGATACTTTTTTACCGCTGACCCCATTCGACGCAACTTTATTTTATGTATATCAAGTTAAAAAATTTGTACGCTGATGTCTGCATGGTATCAAAAGATTCTGTAATCAATGTACTATTAAAATGTATAATCGATGAATTTTTGGCTCGTCTTAAAATATTAGAAATCGATACTTTTTTACCGCTGACCCTATGCGACGCATACTTATTTTATGTATATCAAGTTAAGAAATTTGTACGCTGGTGT
>NW_028141880.1:0-12535 GCF_030444845.1 Prenolepis imparis
GTCAGCGGTAAAAAGTATCGATTTCCAATATTTTAAGACGAGCCAAAAATTCATCGATTATACATTTTAATAGTACATTGATTACAGAATCTTTTGGTACCAACCAGACAACAGCGTACAAATTTTTTAACTTGATATACATAAAATAAGATTGCGTCGCATGGGATCAGCGGTAAAAAAGTATCGATTTCTAATATGTTAAGACGAGCCAAAAATTCATCGATTATACATTTTAATAGTACATTGATTACAGAATCATTTGGTACCAAACAGACACCAGCGTACAAATTTTTTAACTTGATATACATAAAATAAGATTGCGTCGCATGGGATCAGCGGTAAAAAAGTATCGATTTCGAATATTTAAAGACGAGCCAAAATTTCATCGATTATACATTTTAATAGCACATTTATAAAGAATCATTTGGTACCAAGCAGACAACAGCGTACAAACTTTTTCATTTGCTATACATAAATTAAGGATGCGTCGCATGGGATCAGCGGTAAAAAAGTATCGATTTCTAATATTTAAAGACGAGCCAAAAATTCATCGATTATACATTTTAATAGTACATTGATTACAGAATCATTTGGTACCAAACAGACACCAGCGTACAAATTTTTAATACGATAAACATAAAATAAGTATCCGTCGCACAGGGTCCGCGTCAAAAAAGTATCGATTTCTAATATTTTAAGACGAGCCAAAAATTCATCGATTATACATTTTAATAGTACATTGATTACAGAATCTTTTGGTACCATGCAGACACCAGCGTACAAATTTTTTAATACAATAAACATAAATTAAGGTTGCGTCGCAATGGGTCAGCTGTAAAAAGTATCGATTTCCAATATTTTAAGACGAGCCAAAAATTCATCGATTATACATTTTAATAGTACATTGATTACAGAATCATTTGATACCAAACAGACAACAGCGTACAAATTTTTTAACTTGATATACATAAAATAAGATTGCGTCGCATGGGATCAGCGGTAAAAAAGTATCGATTTCTAATATTAAAAGACGAGCCAAAATTTCATCGATTATACATTTTAATAGTACATTGATTACAGAATCTTTTGGTACCAAACAGACACCAGCGTACAAATTTTTTAATACGATAAACATAAAATAAGTATGCGTCGCACAGGGTCAGCGGTAAAAAGTATCGATTTCCAATATTTAAGACGAGCCAAAAATTCATCGATTATACATTTTAATAGTACATTGATTACAGAATCTTTTGGTACCATGCAGACACCAGCGTTCAAATTTTTTAATACGATAAACATAAAATAAGGTTGCGTCGCTTAGGGTCAGCGGTAAAAAGTATCGATTTCCAATATTTTAAGATGAGCCAAAAATTCATCGATTATACATTTTAATAGTACATTGATTACAGAATCATTTGGTACCAAACAGACAACAGCGTACAAATTTTTTAACTTGATATACATAAAATAAGATTGCGTCGCATGGGATCAGCGGTAAAAAAGTATCGATTTCTAATATTTAAAGACGAGCCAAAATTTCATCAATTATACATTTTAATAGCACATTTATTACAGAATCATTTGGTACCAAGCAGACAACAGCGTACAAACTTTTTCATTTGCTATACATAAATTAAGGATGCGTCGCATGGGATCAGCGGTAAAAAAGTATCGATTTCTAATATTTAAAGACGAGCCAAAAATTCATCGATTATACATTTTAATAGTACATTGATTACAGAATCATTTGGTACCAAACAGACACCAGCGTACAAATTTTTAATACGATAAACATAAAATAAGTATCCGTCGCACAGGGTCCGCGTCAAAAAAGTATCGATTTCTAATATTTTAAGACGAGCCAAAAATTCATCGAGTATACATTTTAATAGTACATTGATTACAGAATCTTTTGGTACCATGCAGACACCAGCGTACAAATTTTTTAATACGATAAACATAAAATAGGTATGCGTCGCACAGGGTCAGCGGTAAAAAGTATCGATTTCTAATATGTTAAGACGAGCCAAAAATTCATCGAGTATACATTTTAATAGTACATTGATTACAGAATCATTTGGTACCAAACAGACACCAGCGTACAAATTTTTTAACTTGATATACATAAATTAAGGTTGCGTCGCATGGGGTCAGCGGTAAAAAAGTATCGTTTTCTAATATTTAAAGACGAGCCAAAAATTCATCGATTATACATTTTAATAGTACATTGATTACAGAATCATTTGGTACCAAACAGACACCAGCGTACAAATTTTTTAATACGATAAACATAAATTAAGGATGCGTCGCACAGGGTCCGCGTCAAAAAAATATCAATTTCTAATATTTTAAGACGATCCAAAAATTCATCGATTATACATTTTAATAGTACATTGATTACAGAATCATTTGATACCAAACAGACAACAGCGTACAAATTTTTTAACTTGATATACATAAAATAAGATTGCGTCGCATGGGATCAGCGGTAAAAAAGTATCGATTTCTAATATTTAAAGACGAGCCAAAATTTCATCGATTATACATTTTAATAGTACATTGATTACAGAATCTTTTGGTACCAAACAGACACCAGCGTACAAATTTTTTAATACGATAAACATAAAATAAGTATGCGTCGCACAGGGTCAGCGGTAAAAAGTATCGATTTCCAATATTTAAGACGAGCCAAAATTTCATCGATTATACATTTTAATAGCACATTTATTACAGAATCATTTGGTACCAAGCAGACAACAGCGTACAAACTTTTTCATTTGCTATACATAAATTAAGGATGCGTCGCATGGGATCAGCGGTAAAAAAGTATCGATTTCTAATATTTAAAGACGAGCCAAAAATTCATCGATTATACACTTTAATATTACATTGATTACAGAAACATTTGGTACCAAACAGACACCAGCGTACAAATTTTTTAATACGATAAACATAAAATAAGTATGCGTCGCACAGGGTCCGCGTCAAAAAGTATCGATTTCTAATATTTTAAGACGAGCCAAAAATTCATCGAGTATACATTTTAATAGTACATTGATTACAGAATCTTTTGGTACCATGCAGACACCAGCGTACAAATTTTTTAATACGATAAACATAAAATAAGTATGCGTCGCACAGGGTCAGCGGTAAAAAGTATCGATTTCCAATATTTAAGACGAGCAAAAAATTCATCGAGTAAACATTTTAATAGTACATTGATTACAGAATCTTTTGGTACCATGCAGACACCAGCGTACAAATTTTTTAATACGATAAACATAAAATAAGTATGCGTCGCACAGGGTCAGCGGTAAAAAGTATCGATTTCCAATATTTTAAGATGAGCCAAAAATTCATCGATTATACATTTTAATAGTACATTGATTACAGAATCATTTGGTACCAAACAGACAACAGCGTACAAATTTTTTAACTTGATATACATAAAATAAGATTGCGTCGCATGGGATCAGCGGTAAAAAAGTATCGATTTCTAATATTTAAAGACGAGCCAAAATTTCATCAATTATACATTTTAATAGCACATTTATTACAGAATCATTTGGTACCAAGCAGACAACAGCGTACAAACTTTTTCATTTTCTATACATAAATTAAGGATGCGTCGCATGGGATCAGCGGTAAAAAAGTATCGATTTCTAATATTTAAAGACGAGCCAAAAATTCATCGAATATACATTTTAATATTACATTGATTACAGAAACATTTGGTACCAAACAGACACCAGCGTACAAATTTTTTAATACGATAAACATAAAATAAGTATGCGTCGCACAGGGTCAGCGGTAAAAAGTATCGATTTCCAATATTTAAGACGAGCCAAAAATTCATCGATTATACATTTTAATAGTACATTGATTACAGAAACATTTGGTACCAAACAGACACCAGCGTACAAATTTTTTAATACGATAAACATAAAATAAGTATGCGTCGCACAGGGTCAGCGGTAAAAAGTATCGATTTCCAATATTTAAGACGAGCCAAAAATTCATCGATTATAAATTTTAATAGTACATTGATTACAGAATCTTTTGGTACCAAACAGACAACAGCGTACAAATTTTTTAACTTGATATACATAAATTAAGATTGCGTCGCATGGGATCAGCGGTAAAAAAGTATCGATTTCTAATATTTAATGACGAGCCAAAATTTCATCGATTATACATTTTAATAGCACATTGATTACAGAATCATTTGGTACCAAACAGACACCAGCGTACAAATTTTTTAACTTGATATACTTAAAATAATGTTGCGTCGCATAGGGTCAGCGGTAAAAAGTATCGATTTCCAATATTTTAAGACGAGCCAAAAATTCATCGATTATACATTTTAATAGTACATTGATTACAGAATCATTTGGTACCAAACAGACACCAGCGTACAAATTTTTTATTACGATAAACATAAATTAAGGATGCGTCGCACAGGGTCCGCGTCAAAAAAGTATCAATTTCTAATATTTTAAGACGAGCCAAAAATTAATCGATTATACTTTTTAATAGTACATTGATTACAGAATCTTTTGGTACCAAGCAGACAACAGCGTACAAATTTTTTAATACGATAAACATAAAATAAGGTTGCGTCGCACAGGGTCAGCGGTAAAAAGTATCGATTTCTAATATTTTAAGACGAGCCAAAAATTCATCGAGTATACATTTTAATAGTACATTGATTACAGAATCTTTTGGTACCATGCAGACACCAGCGTACAAATTTTTTAATACGATAAACATAAAATAAGTATGCGTCGCACAGGGTCAGCGGTAAAAAGTATCGATTTCCAATATTTTAAGACGAGCCAAAAATTCATCGATTATACATTTTAATAGTACATTGATTACAGAATCATTTGGTACCAAGCAGACAACAGCGTACAAACTTTTTCATTTGCTATACATAAATTAAGGATGCGTCGCATGGGATCAGCGGTAAAAAAGTATCGATTTCTAATATTTAAAGACGAGCCAAAAATTCATCGATTATACATTTTAATAGTACATTGATTACAGAATCATTTGGTACCAAACAGACACCAGCGTACAAATTTTTAATACGATAAACATAAAATAAGTATCCGTCGCACAGGGTCCGCGTCAAAAAAGTATCGATTTCTAATATTTTAAGACGAGCCAAAAATTCATCGAGTATACATTTTAATAGTACATTGATTACAGAATCTTTTGGTACCATGCAGACACCAGCGTACAAATTTTTTAATACGATAAACATAAAATAAGTATGCGTCGCACAGGGTCAGCGGTAAAAAGTATCGATTTCCAATATTTTAAGACGAGCCAAAAATTCATCGATTATACATTTTAATAGTACATTGATTACAGAATCTTTTGGTACCAACCAGACAACAGCGTACAAATTTTTTAACTTGATATACATAAAATAAGATTGCGTCGCATGGGATCAGCGGTAAAAAAGTATCGATTTCTAATATGTTAAGACGAGCCAAAAATTCATCGATTATACATTTGAATAGTACATTGATTACAGAATCATTTGGTACCAAACAGACACCAGCGTACAAATTTTTTAACTTGATATACATAAATTAAGGTTGCGTCGCATGGGGTCAGCGGTAAAAAAGTATCGTTTTCTAATATTTAAAGACGAGCCAAAAATTCATCGATTATACATTTTAATAGTACATTGATTACAGAATCATTTGGTACCAAACAGACACCAGCGTACAAATTTTTTAATACGATAAACATAAATTAAGGATGCGTCGCACAGGGTCCGCGTCAAAAAAATATCAATTTCTAATATTTTAAGACGAGCCAAAAATTCATCGATTATACATTTTAATAGTACATTGATTACAGAATCTTTTGGTACCATGCAGACACCAGCGTACAAATTTTTTAATACAATAAACATAAAATAAGGTTGCGTCGCAATGGGTCAGCGGTAAAAAGTATCGATTTCCAATATTTTAAGACGAGCCAAAAATTCATCGATTATACATTTTAATAGTACATTGATTACAGAATCATTTGATACCAAACAGACAACAGCGTACAAATTTTTTAACTTGATATACATAAAATAAGATTGCGTCGCATGGGATCAGCGGTAAAAAAGTATCGATTTCTAATATTTAAAGACGAGCCAAAATTTCATCGATTATACATTTTAATAGTACATTGATTACAGAATCTTTTGGTACCAAACAGACACCAGCGTACAAATTTTTTAATACGATAAACATAAATTAAGGATGCGTCGCACAGGGTCAGCGGTAAAAAAGTATCGATTTCTAATATTTTAAGACGAGCCAAAAATTCATCGATTATACATTTTAATAGTACATTGATTACAGAATCATTTGGTACCAAACAGACACCAGCGTACAAATTTTTTAACTTGATATACTTAAAATAATGTTGCGTCGCAGAGGGTCAGCGGTAAAAAGTATCGATTTCCAATATTTTAAGACGAGCCAAAAATTCATCGATTATACATTTTAATAGTACATTGATTACAGAATCTTTTGGTACCATGCAGACACCAGCGTACAAATTTTTTAATACGATAAACATAAAATAATGTTGCGTCGCATAGGGTCAGCGGTAAAAAAGTATCAATATCTAATATTTTAAGACGAGCCAAAAATTCATCGATTATACATTTTAATAGTACATTTATTACAGAATCTTTTGGTACCAAACAGACACCAGCGTACAAATTTTTTAATACGATAAACATAAAATAAGTATGCGTCGCACAGGGTCAGCGGTAAAAAGTATCGATTTCCAATATTTTAAGACGAGCCAAAAATTCATCGATTATACATTTTAATAGTACATTGATTACAGAATCTTTTGGTACCAACCAGACAACAGCGTACAAATTTTTTAACTTGATATACATAAAATAAGATTGCGTCGCATGGGATCAGCGGTAAAAAAGTATCGATTTCTAATATGTTAAGACGAGCCAAAAATTCATCGATTATACATTTTAATAGTACATTGATTACAGAATCATTTGGTACCAAACAGACACCAGCGTACAAATTTTTTAACTTGATATACATAAAATAAGATTGCGTCGCATGGGATCAGCGGTAAAAAAGTATCGATTTCGAATATTTAAAGACGAGCCAAAATTTCATCGATTATACATTTTAATAGCACATTTATAAAGAATCATTTGGTACCAAGCAGACAACAGCGTACAAACTTTTTCATTTGCTATACATAAATTAAGGATGCGTCGCATGGGATCAGCGGTAAAAAAGTATCGATTTCTAATATTTAAAGACGAGCCAAAAATTCATCGATTATACATTTTAATAGTACATTGATTACAGAATCATTTGGTACCAAACAGACACCAGCGTACAAATTTTTAATACGATAAACATAAAATAAGTATCCGTCGCACAGGGTCCGCGTCAAAAAAGTATCGATTTCTAATATTTTAAGACGAGCCAAAAATTCATCGATTATACATTTTAATAGTACATTGATTACAGAATCTTTTGGTACCATGCAGACACCAGCGTACAAATTTTTTAATACAATAAACATAAATTAAGGTTGCGTCGCAATGGGTCAGCTGTAAAAAGTATCGATTTCCAATATTTTAAGACGAGCCAAAAATTCATCGATTATACATTTTAATAGTACATTGATTACAGAATCATTTGATACCAAACAGACAACAGCGTACAAATTTTTTAACTTGATATACATAAAATAAGATTGCGTCGCATGGGATCAGCGGTAAAAAAGTATCGATTTCTAATATTAAAAGACGAGCCAAAATTTCATCGATTATACATTTTAATAGTACATTGATTACAGAATCTTTTGGTACCAAACAGACACCAGCGTACAAATTTTTTAATACGATAAACATAAAATAAGTATGCGTCGCACAGGGTCAGCGGTAAAAAGTATCGATTTCCAATATTTAAGACGAGCCAAAAATTCATCGATTATACATTTTAATAGTACATTGATTACAGAATCTTTTGGTACCATGCAGACACCAGCGTTCAAATTTTTTAATACGATAAACATAAAATAAGGTTGCGTCGCTTAGGGTCAGCGGTAAAAAGTATCGATTTCCAATATTTTAAGATGAGCCAAAAATTCATCGATTATACATTTTAATAGTACATTGATTACAGAATCATTTGGTACCAAACAGACAACAGCGTACAAATTTTTTAACTTGATATACATAAAATAAGATTGCGTCGCATGGGATCAGCGGTAAAAAAGTATCGATTTCTAATATTTAAAGACGAGCCAAAATTTCATCAATTATACATTTTAATAGCACATTTATTACAGAATCATTTGGTACCAAGCAGACAACAGCGTACAAACTTTTTCATTTGCTATACATAAATTAAGGATGCGTCGCATGGGATCAGCGGTAAAAAAGTATCGATTTCTAATATTTAAAGACGAGCCAAAAATTCATCGATTATACATTTTAATAGTACATTGATTACAGAATCATTTGGTACCAAACAGACACCAGCGTACAAATTTTTAATACGATAAACATAAAATAAGTATCCGTCGCACAGGGTCCGCGTCAAAAAAGTATCGATTTCTAATATTTTAAGACGAGCCAAAAATTCATCGAGTATACATTTTAATAGTACATTGATTACAGAATCTTTTGGTACCATGCAGACACCAGCGTACAAATTTTTTAATACGATAAACATAAAATAGGTATGCGTCGCACAGGGTCAGCGGTAAAAAGTATCGATTTCTAATATGTTAAGACGAGCCAAAAATTCATCGAGTATACATTTTAATAGTACATTGATTACAGAATCATTTGGTACCAAACAGACACCAGCGTACAAATTTTTTAACTTGATATACATAAATTAAGGTTGCGTCGCATGGGGTCAGCGGTAAAAAAGTATCGTTTTCTAATATTTAAAGACGAGCCAAAAATTCATCGATTATACATTTTAATAGTACATTGATTACAGAATCATTTGGTACCAAACAGACACCAGCGTACAAATTTTTTAATACGATAAACATAAATTAAGGATGCGTCGCACAGGGTCCGCGTCAAAAAAATATCAATTTCTAATATTTTAAGACGATCCAAAAATTCATCGATTATACATTTTAATAGTACATTGATTACAGAATCATTTGATACCAAACAGACAACAGCGTACAAATTTTTTAACTTGATATACATAAAATAAGATTGCGTCGCATGGGATCAGCGGTAAAAAAGTATCGATTTCTAATATTTAAAGACGAGCCAAAATTTCATCGATTATACATTTTAATAGTACATTGATTACAGAATCTTTTGGTACCAAACAGACACCAGCGTACAAATTTTTTAATACGATAAACATAAAATAAGTATGCGTCGCACAGGGTCAGCGGTAAAAAGTATCGATTTCCAATATTTAAGACGAGCCAAAATTTCATCGATTATACATTTTAATAGCACATTTATTACAGAATCATTTGGTACCAAGCAGACAACAGCGTACAAACTTTTTCATTTGCTATACATAAATTAAGGATGCGTCGCATGGGATCAGCGGTAAAAAAGTATCGATTTCTAATATTTAAAGACGAGCCAAAAATTCATCGATTATACACTTTAATATTACATTGATTACAGAAACATTTGGTACCAAACAGACACCAGCGTACAAATTTTTTAATACGATAAACATAAAATAAGTATGCGTCGCACAGGGTCCGCGTCAAAAAGTATCGATTTCTAATATTTTAAGACGAGCCAAAAATTCATCGAGTATACATTTTAATAGTACATTGATTACAGAATCTTTTGGTACCATGCAGACACCAGCGTACAAATTTTTTAATACGATAAACATAAAATAAGTATGCGTCGCACAGGGTCAGCGGTAAAAAGTATCGATTTCCAATATTTAAGACGAGCAAAAAATTCATCGAGTAAACATTTTAATAGTACATTGATTACAGAATCTTTTGGTACCATGCAGACACCAGCGTACAAATTTTTTAATACGATAAACATAAAATAAGTATGCGTCGCACAGGGTCAGCGGTAAAAAGTATCGATTTCCAATATTTTAAGATGAGCCAAAAATTCATCGATTATACATTTTAATAGTACATTGATTACAGAATCATTTGGTACCAAACAGACAACAGCGTACAAATTTTTTAACTTGATATACATAAAATAAGATTGCGTCGCATGGGATCAGCGGTAAAAAAGTATCGATTTCTAATATTTAAAGACGAGCCAAAATTTCATCAATTATACATTTTAATAGCACATTTATTACAGAATCATTTGGTACCAAGCAGACAACAGCGTACAAACTTTTTCATTTTCTATACATAAATTAAGGATGCGTCGCATGGGATCAGCGGTAAAAAAGTATCGATTTCTAATATTTAAAGACGAGCCAAAAATTCATCGAATATACATTTTAATATTACATTGATTACAGAAACATTTGGTACCAAACAGACACCAGCGTACAAATTTTTTAATACGATAAACATAAAATAAGTATGCGTCGCACAGGGTCCGCGTCAAAAAGTATCGATTTCTAATATTTTAAGACGAGCCAAAAATTCATCGAGTATACATTTTAATAGTACATTGATTACAGAATCTTTTGGTACCATGCAGACACCAGCGTACAAATTTTTTAATACGATAAACATAAAATAAGTATGCGTCGCACAGGGTCAGCGGTAAAAAGTATCGATTTCCAATATTTAAGACGAGCCAAAAATTCATCGATTATACATTTTAATAGTACATTGATTACAGAAACATTTGGTACCAAACAGACACCAGCGTACAAATTTTTTAATACGATAAACATAAAATAAGTATGCGTCGCACAGGGTCAGCGGTAAAAAGTATCGATTTCCAATATTTAAGACGAGCCAAAAATTCATCGATTATAAATTTTAATAGTACATTGATTACAGAATCTTTTGGTACCATGCAGACACCAGCGTACAAATTTTTTAATACGATATACATAAAATAAGGTTGCGTCGCTTAGGGTCAGCGGTGAAAAGTATCGATTTCCAATATTTTAAGACGAGCCAAAAATTCATCGATTATACATTTTAATAGTACATTGATTACAGAATCATTTGGTACCAAACAGACAACAGCGTACAAATTTTTTAACTTGATATACATAAATTAAGATTGCGTCGCATGGGATCAGCGGTAAAAAAGTATCGATTTCTAATATTTAATGACGAGCCAAAATTTCATCGATTATACATTTTAATAGCACATTGATTACAGAATCATTTGGTACCAAACAGACACCAGCGTACAAATTTTTTAACTTGATATACTTAAAATAATGTTGCGTCGCATAGGGTCAGCGGTAAAAAGTATCGATTTCCAATATTTTAAGACGAGCCAAAAATTCATCGATTATACATTTTAATAGTACATTGATTACAGAATCATTTGGTACCAAACAGACACCAGCGTACAAATTTTTTATTACGATAAACATAAATTAAGGATGCGTCGCACAGGGTCCGCGTCAAAAAAGTATCAATTTCTAATATTTTAAGACGAGCCAAAAATTAATCGATTATACTTTTTAATAGTACATTGATTACAGAATCTTTTGGTACCAAGCAGACAACAGCGTACAAATTTTTTAATACGATAAACATAAAATAAGGTTGCGTCGCACAGGGTCAGCGGTAAAAAGTATCGATTTCCAATATTTTAAGACGAGCCAAAAATTCATTGATTATACATTTTAATAGTACATTGATTACAGAATCATTTGGTACCAAACAGACACCAGCGTACAAATTTTTTAATACGACAAACATAAATTAAGGATGCGTCGCACAGGGTCCGCGTCAAAAAAGTATGAATTTCTAATATTTTAAGACGAGCCAAAAATTCATCGATTATACATTTTAATAGTACATTGATTACAGAATCTTTTGGTACCAAGCAGACAACAGCGTACAAATTTTTTAATACGATAAACATAAAATAAGGATGCGTCGCACAGGGTCAGCGGTAAAAAGTATCGATTTCCAATATTTTAAGACGAGCCAAAAATTCATCGATTATACATCTTAATAGTACATTGATTACAGAATCTTTTGGTACCAAGCAGACAACAGCGTACAAATTTTTTAATACGATAAACATAAAATAAGGGTGCGTCGCACAGGTTCCGCGTCAAAGAAGTATCGATTTCTAATATTTAAAGACGAGCCAAAAATTCATCGATTATACATTTTAATAGTACATTGATTACAGAAACATTTGGTACCAAACAGACACCAGCGTACAAATTTTTTAATACGATAAACATAAAATAAGTATCCGTCGCACAGGGTCAGCGGTAAAAAGTATCGATTTCCAATATTTAAGACGAGCCAAAAATTCATCGATTATACATTTTAATAGTACATTGATTACAGAATCTTTTGGTACCATGCAGACACCAGCGTACAAATTTTTTAATACGAT
>NW_028141881.1:0-12526 GCF_030444845.1 Prenolepis imparis
AATCAGTCGATCAGCGTCACTCGTATCGGGGGAAAAAAATGCCTATCAACAAATTTGGATTATTCGAACCAAGAAATGATGCAACCGGCACAAGCGATCATTGGGATAGATTGGTGAAAAGTTACGTGCGCGGAAACGCTCTGTGTCGTGTCGCTACAGACTATGATGCAACCTGAAGCTGACACTGATGCCGTCAACAAACTGTATGTGGAATCCTGCGTTAAAAGATTGATGAATCAACAGAAAGAATCAGATGAGAAGCTGACTTCGTTCGAGAAGGATGTGCGGGCAATACAGATTGTGATAAACGAACCTCAATGCGCGGCTAACGCTAACTCAGAAACGGCTATCAACCTGAATGAGCAGCAGTGAACGGGTTAGGAGCGGCTATCGAACGGTTATCGAACGGCTACGAACAATTATCGAACGGCTACGAACAATTATCGAACGGCTACGAAGGATTATCGAACTGCTATCTAACTACAATGAGTGGTAGTGGTAGTAAACGGCCTAGCAACAGCTGCGAACGAGGGTACGAACAACTCAAGCAGGGTTGCGAACGAGGCTACGAACAAGTCATTAAAGACTACATACAAGGCTACAAACAACTCAAGCAGGGCTGCGAACGGGTCAGTAACGGCTGCGAACGGGTCAGGAGAGGCTACGAACGGGTTAGAAACGACTGTGAACAAGGCTGCGAACGAATCAAGAACGATTTTCGAATGGGTCAAGAACGGAAGTAAACAACGCAAGAACGGCTCAAGAACGGCTCAAGAACGGGTCAAGAACGGTTCAAGAACGGGTCAGAAACGGCTACGAACGGCTCAAGAACGGGTCAAGAACGGAAATGAGCGTTAAAACAAGCAGCGACAAACGGCGATCGAGAAAAGTCGACGAAGCGATGAAACAACATAGTTTGGAGAGACGGCAGTTGGTAAACGAACTGCACGCGCCGGCGAAAAAACATTTTCCCCGAAGACACGTCATAGTGCGGGGATACGATGATTTGTGGCAAGCCGACATCGTCGAGATGCGTCCGTATTCTCGTTTCAACAAAGGTTATCACTACATACTCACCGTCATCGATGTGTTGAGCAAGTACGCGTGGGCCATACCACTCAAGAATAAAGGTGGAAGCGAGACGGCTGACGCTATCGCCGAGATAATTCGAGATAGCAAGAGATGCCAGAGAAACATGCAAACCGATATGGGGAAAGAATTTAACGCCGACGTGCAACGGCTTATACGGAAACATAACATCAATCACTATTCTACATATTCGGTATTGAAGGCATCGGTTGTGGAGCGATTCAATCGCACGCTGAAGAACGACATGTGGAAGATGTTTACGCTGAACGGAACTTACAAGTGGATCGACGCGTTGGCGGAACTCGTATCGGATTACAACGCGCGCAAGCATCGAACGATCGGCATGCAACACGCCGACGTCACCCCCGCGATCGCTGATAAACTTTTAAAAACAGTATATAGTAACATAAAGATTGCCGCTCCGGCAAAGTTCAAAGTAGGTGACCCGGTACGCGTTAGCAAGTACAAGAAACTTTTTGAGAAGGGTTACACACCAAATTGGACAACCGAAGTATTTAAAATTGTTAAAGTGCAGCGTACTAATCCCGTAACCTATCTACTCGAGGACTATCGCAAAACATCTGTCGCTGGAGCGTTTTACGAGCACGAGTTGCATAGCGCGAATTATCCGGACGTATATCTCGTGGAGAAAGTACTGCGCAGGAGGGGTGACGAGGTTTACGTAAAATGGCTGGGATTTGACAATTCGCACAACTCTTGGATACATAAGGACAATGCAATTTAATTCATACAAATTGTATTTATTAATTACTCAAAAATTAAAAAATATATAATATGTACAACATATAAAAATATATAAGATCTTTATTAATACATCTTTTCCGTTACTATATGAAATACATATACATATGTTACATAACATTATATCACACATACATTATATTACATTACATTTTATAAGGGTATCTGGTAATGTCCCCATGGTAATGTGTCGGTCGAATCAGGTATGATATACCGCTTATCGTCGTACGGACTTAGAGCAATTTTCGTCTCGCGAATGGTGTATACTTCATGCAATTTCGATCTAATACATGACTGACTACGTGTCATTTCAATCTCTTCATTCAGGCACCGCGTATAATCGTCGAATGTTATCGTTCTCGCGACAACGTTACTTTTGACACCTTTAACCTTTTTTGTATCTTTCTTACCATCTACTCGCAAAGCGTACATTTTTGCTCTAAGTCCTACAAATTCAGTCATTATCGTACCGTTATTTTTATCTTTCATTAGACCTGGCACCTTTTTATCACAAGCGGTATACCATACGCGTTGTCAATTGGATAATCGCTCGTATCGAATCTAGCGATATCGCGTTTCATATTTTCATACACGTCTTCGCATTTAATATGATATATTAAACTATCTGTATCGGTTACCCGACATCTGTCACGATAGAGCGGTGACTCGTGATGAAATTCGTACAGACACACTTTCGATATGTCGAGTATACACATACCAACATAGATTGGTTTGTTAAATTTTACTTCTAGTTTACGTAATTCTACGGCAATTAAATTTTCTGAAAAGACGCTCCTGCTATGGAAATTTGGTTTCGCTATCATCGCCTCTGCACCGTATCGTCCGTCCCACTTTGTCAATAATTTTACATCTACATGATTACGCACATTTTCCATCGTGTTGCCAAATACCGCGTTGTTCATCAATTTGTACAAATTTTTCTCAAAATCATTTTTCGCTTGTGTTCTAAATTTTGTATTTAGTTCAATGTAATCGCGGAGCCATGCGGATTGAGTGAATTGTAATACGCGATGTATTTTTGTAACGCGAAGGCCGTGACGCGTGCACTGCTGCAGGTTGCGATAGTGTATGACGTAACGCTTCTTATCATATAGCGTTGCGAGAAGCTTATCTTCCCGGGCGGTTTGTCACGTGTCGGGCAAAACGGTAGGTCAGTGTGCATGTCGTGAAGATGTTGCGGATATTCTAAATCTACTTCGAGGATATAGCCTGTAGGAATCGAGCGCTATTGACGAGATGTCAAAATTAGATATATCGTCGAAGCAATTCTAATGTTATATTTGTATGTTTTAACATGGCATCCCATGTATACCAGGGAAGAGTATAATAATACGTAGGGTCGAGTCCGTAACTCGCGATGCAAATGTCGCGAAAGTTTTCAAATATATCTGCCAACCACAAGACGTCAGTTTTTAAGTACAGATCGCTGTATTCACCCAAGGTTTGAATGGAGAACTGCTGCCACACGTTGACGGCGTGTGCGTAGTCGCTCTCGGATACAGTGTCACTGGTTAAAGAATTGTAAAACGATTCGCGTGGTGGTAAACGCGTGTCCTGCAGCCTGTCCACGTAGTCAATGTACTCGTACGGAAAGACACCTTTTCGCGTTAATAATTCAAAATTGTTAGCGAATAATGCGGAAAAATTGGAACGCAAAATTTTTAACTTATCCTTATTCAAAATAGATGCCAATTTGTCAAGACTAGCATTGAGAAATTTGTATGAATCGATGAATCGTAATTTCATGCAAGCTTTCCGATCTTTATCGTCGTCGGTACTATTGACGGTCTTCGTAAATGAAATGTATTTTTCTTTTGTTATTGGAAGCACATCTACGCGTCCTTCATACGCGGTAGCTATTTCTTTTATGATAAAATGTGCGTCATAGCCGGATAGATTATGGAAAACTACAGGAATGACATAAGAGTCTTTGTAGTTTAGATTACAGTTTGAGTGCGCGGGACCCCTGTATCGCCCGGTCAGATGACAATGATCGCGTACGCGTGTATCATCCGGCGCAAACGGTTTCTCGCATATATGACAATGCGTGGCGCTATGAAATTTTTCCCATTCATCTTGCGTTAATTTTGTCATGTGGACATTATCAGACAAAATACCCTTTACGCGATGCGCTAAATTTTTAAGTTCTTCGGCGAACCATGAAATCGATACTACGGCGAGAATTATACGCGGATAACGAGTTGTCGTACGAACATTGCACGTAATACCCAACGCTAAATACCTCGTGATGTTGGGAGTATGACGCATGTTCCGGCGTCTTCTTCAGCACACACTCCAAGTCGGCGTACACTACGAAGGGAAGTCGCTCCTTTCTGTTGTAGTTGTTGAAGTCGAGCCACTTGTCTTTATCGCTTGGTAATCGGATAGCGCAGTCGTTCATTTCTCGACAGTCCGCAATGTGAGCCTCCAATTTTTCGCTCAAATTAAAGAAGTGCAAGCATCTGTGAAAGAAAAAAAATTACAATTTTATTTACAATTTTATTTACAATTATTATATAGTTTGCAATAAATATACATACCGATCGCAGATATATTTTTGACCATTGTGTTTGCTCAGTTGCGTGCTGACAAGCCGGGATAGATTTTTTATATACGCGAAATGTCCAACGCTGTCGTCCTCCTCCACATACAGCATATTTACATGTTTTTCTCTCTTCCGATCGGTGAGCTGTATCGGAAGAATAGATAATTCCTTCTTCCTCTCAATGCCGTAGACGTTAATTGAGATGTTATTTGCCAGTTCAAACTTTTTAATTTGATTTAACGTCATCGGAAACTCAATGTCCTGAAGATTTAACACTGTCGTGTAATGGGGATATGAAAATTCTCGTTCCACATGTCTTTCTGCGGGGTACAGAGCGGCCACCACTGACCACGCGAAACATGCATTTTCCGTTGATCGCACGTTCACCACTGCTCTCTTCGTCATAATTTCTCGCGGTAAGTTTAGATAACACCCCGCGCGCATAGGATTGCACTTGTTGACGTTGACCGTAAGATCAAGGATTCGTGACAATGCCCATCCGCTATCACGTTCCTGAAACTCTTCGAGAGACGCCAATGTGGATTCGATGACATGCCGCTCATACCACTCGTGTAAATCGGACGTGCGAAAGAGTTCATAATTTCGCGTGTTAATGCTTTTGTTGGAGCGCTTATCACCTGTCACAAACTCACCGTTGAACACGGTATTTACTTTTGCACAGTTGTGTATTTTTATAACATCTTGCACTTGCTCGAGTACTACACTACTAGCGTCTTCCAAAAATTGTCGCGGTTCGATATAGTCTGCGTTAATCACCGCACCTGTCAGTATCCGATTTTCGAACGCGGTATCGATCTCTCGCCAAACGAGTCTTCCCGTGTTATTATCGCCACTGTAATTACCGCCACTGTAATTACCACCACTGGGTATAAACTGTCTCTGCAATCGAGTCTTTGCACCCTCGAGTCGCGCGATTCTAGCAACCAAAGATTGTCTATATCCAATGGAGAGTCGCGGACGCTTGACACGACTGCGTTCTTCGAGCAGTTTGATAAAGTCCTCGCAGCGCAGCGCCCATTCAAAATATTCGCCCAAGGTGGTGATTTGATGGGACCGCTCCAACAGGTCGCGTTCGTTCTGCTCGATGTTTTCCATTATTTCTTTTATTCACTATTATACCACTAACACTTCTAATACAAGAAAGTAACCACTAAACTTTTTTCACCGCTGCATCTATGCGCTTTCAAATCGTACTATGGTTTGACGCGCTCTCATCCTCCTTATATATATTTCACCTAATTCTATCTCCTTTTCTAACATTTGGCGTATCTCAAAAGATAGTTTCCCGAGATATCGGTTTTATGGATAGAGGAGTAAGGACACAAGCTGCCGAACGTTGGCGCCGATACGTTGCATTCTTCCTTAAAAAATATTAAGAAAAATGTTTCGCTCTCGTTTTTATGGGAGATTTTCCGCGAGGGTACAAAGCTGCCGAACGTCAACGCTTTTGCACCTAACGTTTAGACATGTTCGTCGCAGCGTCGGCCCTAAAATCTTCATTCCTTTCCTAATGATAAAATGTCCATAAAATGAAAAACATAGTTTTAATGAACTCTAGAACGCTCCGTTGACGAGCAGCCGGACATCGGCGCTTCCGTAATAAAATTATATTAACGAGGGTACAAAATTGTCAATCATTGGCGCTTGTTCTATACCTTTTTGGGGAAAATGTCTAAGACCCCTCATAAAAAAGTCGTAAAGATACCATCTACAAATATTGCACTCAGAAAACTCCCCCTCCTTTGTCGAAACATCCCCCTCCACCCGCGTGACGTCAACCCCCGCGCCTACGAGATACCCCCACCCCGCGTGACGTCATACCCCTCATCTCGGAGAACCCCCCGCGCCCCGCACCCCCCTCAGAGGACCTGGGTTAGAACTCTCATAGTATTACTACTATAGACGCCTCTACTCCGTCCCATCCGAGGCATTTGCTAAGGCAAAAGAGCTCGCAAAAAGAGAAGAGCTGGATCGAGACCGATATAAGACGCGTGATCGCCGCGAACCAGAACCGCCGCGTAACGAACACACTCGTCGAATATATCCCCAGACAGCACCCCGCAACGAAACTTATTTTCGCGATCGCTACCCGAATAATACGCTACGTAGCAATCCAGTCAGACCCCCCGTAACGCGAGAGAGAGAGGAGCGCCCAACATACAACGATAGACGACAAACGTATAATAACACGAATGTTAATACGAACGCTCCTATTCGCCATAACGACCGTCCCAACAAATGGTGCCGTTACTGCAAGAACAGCGGCTACGAAATCGAAGAATGCCGGAAACGCGAGTATAATAACAACTTACAAAGGAACGAGTCGGTTAACGCGCTGAGCCCCGCGGGAAGGTCGGGTACACCTCACCAAGGGGCTCCCCCTCAAACGACCCGCCCGGTAAATTTAGTCGAAGGGACGAATACCGAGAAGCCAGAATCGCAACTCTAAATCTGCAAGGGCATTCGCACGCGCCCACCGTCGCGTTAGTCGCTGACGGGCTTTTACACGAAACAACATTCATGATAGATACAGGAGCCGCCCCTAATCTAATTAAAATCCGAAACTTACATCCCGAGACGAAAATTCAACAACACGACACGTTGTACCTTAGCGGTATAACAGACGGAAAAATAAAAACCCTCGGGTCCGCCGAAGTTCTTTACATGGGACATCCCCTCTACGTCCACACGGTGTCAAACAATTTTCCAATTTCTCAAGAAGGAATCCTAGGATCCGATTTTCTTCGAGATGCTAGTAGTATCGATTTTAGAGATCGGTCAGTACACTGGCAAAATATTCGAATTCCTTTTTCCCAACGCGAAACCGTGGTAGTGCCTGCCAGATCGCGCTCGACATTCTATGTCAATATAAAAAATCTCGACATCGCAGTAGGGTACATTCCGCGTCTCAGCGTCTGCGAGAACGTATTCCTCGGGGAAGCGATAGTCACTAATCGAAATGGGAAAGCATACTTTCACATTATTAACGCTAGCGACACTGACCGCGAATTAGTAGTCCCGACGATAGATCTACAAGAGATCGACCAAATTTCCGCCGAACGCGAAAACGATATTCCAACCGGAAAGAGCAAGGTGTTTACTATATCCCCTCTCGCAACAGACGAACATACTCAAGATCGAGCCACTGCCGTCCGAGAGCTTCTCCGATTAGAACACCTAAATGAAGAAGAGTTAACACACGTTACCGACTTGATACGAACACATAACGATCTATTCCGTCTATCGAACGAGATGTTAGGTTACACAGACAAAATGTCTCACAAAATCCCAACAACCGACGACCAACCAATCCACACTAAACAGTACCGATTCCCGCCTATCCACAAGGACGAGATAAACAAACAGGTTAGAGAATTATTAGACAACGACGTAATAAAACCCCTGAGTCTCCCTACAATTCGCCCCTGTGGATCGTCCCTAAAAAGCCCGATTCAAAGGGAAACAAGCGTTGGAGAATGGTCGTCAACTATCGAGCGTTAAACGAAAAAACAATAGGCGACGCGTACCCGCTACCAAATATAACAGAAATCCTCGACCAGTTAGGGAGCGCAAAATACTTCAGCGTTTGACCTCGCATCCAGTTCCACCAAATCCCGATGCATGAGTCGCACGCGCAAAAGACGGCTTTTTCAACACCTCATGGGCATTACGAATTTAAACGAATGCCATTCGGTTTAAAGAATGCCCCAGCGACGTTTCAGCGACTCATGGACCAGGTTCTATGCGGACTACAGGGAACTGAACTTTTTGTATATCTCGATGACATAGTATTGTACGCGAGCTCATTACGCGAACACGAAATCAAATTCAACAAACTGGCCGAAAGATTGCGTAGGGCTAACCTAAATCTCCAACCAGATAAATGCGAGTTCCTACGTAAAGAGGTCGGATACCTAGGTCACATAATCAGTGACGAGGGAGTAAAACCAGATCCGTCTAAGTTGCTCGCGATTAAAGAATTCCCCAGACCCCGACATGCTGTTGTGCCTCTCAGGGTACAACGGGATTTGTAGGATACTTTGAGGGGTCCGTTAGTCTTAGGAGTTAGGACTCCGAGTATCGAGGGTGGTGAAAAGAACACTTTGGTCACAAGAGAAGAGTTTATTCCAACTCACGTGTACAATTCTTTGGTATGTCGAATCGCAGCGCGTCCTCACAATAGATTAGCTGTAATTACTTGTCGCCCTCGGTTCGGAATACGGCCCCGAGGAGTTAATCAGGCGCGCTTATATTACCCGAAAGTAGGTTTTGTTTTTCGGTTAATGTGTCGCCTGTATGCAATCGGTTTTGCATCGTCTGCGTTTTACGATCTGGAATGTGTCGCGATGTCTTAACGCGTGTATGCAATCGGTTGCGTTTTTGATTTCGAGGCGCGCGCTATATCTTTTGAAATGCTGATTCTGCGTTCTCTTTTGTGGGTTTTTAGGTCGTGGTTGGGTCATAGTGTTTACGGTTACAACACTCTTCCCCCGCGGAAAAAAGAAAACGGATCGAGTTTTCCTTTTCCCTATTCTTCACGTGATGGTTTTGTCTTCTATTTCTTCGGTACAATATTATGGCTATTGTACTTATAATAAGAATGGCTGTATCACCTGATATTGGATATATAACTTGTTTTTTTAAAAACGGATTGACGCTGACGTTGTCTAGATCTTCTGTTAGATCTTGTAGTCTCGAGCTTAAATCCTTTAGTTCGGTAGGGTTCTGAATTATTTTCTTTAACTGTATTGTATTCAGGTTCGCTGGTATTTCGATTTTTAACCTTGAGATATTATATTCTGGTAAGTACGCTTGGAGATATGTGCCGTCTATGGTTCCCGAAGTTTTTACAATCATGTCGGCTGTTACTAATTTACAAGTGTTGCCTAGTGTGATTCGTCCTGTCCCCGCGATGGTTGTCCTATATTCTTCATGGTGTTGGCAGTTTATGGTTATCGGCTGCTCGGTAAGTGTGGAGTACAACCATGAGTGCTGGTTAGTCAGGTCAATCCATATGGTATGATTGGAATGTATATATCGTATGTCGCATAACTTTTGCCCTGGGGGGGGTGTGTGTGTATGCTTGAATTTCGCAGATCACATTGTCGTTTATGTGATAGATGGGCCTATTTTGTTCGCATATATAGTGATTGTCTACATTAACACATTTTTCTAAATTACTTTGCGTTATTGTTAGATAGGTTTGATTTTCGTTATCAATGGCTACTATCGGTTGGTTTATTTCTGCGAAGGTAAATAAATTCCCGTGGCTATAACTCGGTAGGGGGATAGCCTTCACTATGTTATATCTAGGATGCGAAATTAGTGGGAAGCGCAAAATAGTGTGTACGTAAGGGTTATTAAAATATGCGCTAACGGTTACGAATTTTTCAATCGTGAGAGAATTGTCTTCGGAGATTCCGAAGGGGAAGAATAGTCCTTGGGGCACTTGTGACGTGGCTTCCTTGAGACTTTCTATGATTTGATCTAACGGAATTAACCTCGGATGTATCCTTCCTGTTTTTACTGCCATTAAGTGTTCGATGACGCGTTCTCATCAAATCCGTTATTATGGCATTAACTATGGAGAAGTATTCGTGTATTTCTTCTCGTTGTACTTGATTTGCCATCTGTTTTTGGATTTTGGTGGTGAAATTGAGTAGTAGTTGTTCGTTGTATTGTGTTGTTTTTTCCAGATTATCGATGTGGGCAATTGTTGTGTTTAAAATTTTTACTTGAGTTTTCATCGTGTGATGCAGTGTTTGCTCTTGATTTTGTAAGAGGAGTAGTTGTTCCTTGATGACCTTGTCGTCATTGGCATCCATGGTTCCGAAGAGTGTTTTTGCTAGTGACCCGATCCCGTCGAGTAGTCATCTTCGTTTGTTTGTCGGTGTCCTGTATATGGTGTTTACTCGTTTTAAGAGGTGTGTTAATTTATCATTCTCCGTTTCGATAATCGTTTTTTGGATTTGACAGCTTTTTTTATTTTGTATCTTGTGTAGGAGGTGTCCGTGATCAATATAATTTTGTAAATCGTGGAATCTTTTATTTAAGGTTCCTAGGTCTATATTAATTATTAACTTTCAGGTGGATTCTACTTGATGTAGATAACCGATTTTTTCGAAGTATATCCCTGGCTCTCGATTAAATTGTTCTACCTCGTATTCCTCTTCTAGGTCCTTTCTTGCGGTAGTAGGCTGCATCTTCCATGTCATTAGCGCTCTGGAATGGAAATAGATGTGCCGAAATTTTTCTTTCTTAATGTTCTATGAACGCTTTTAAACGGGCATGTGTATTTATTATCTTTCGTCCTACTTTAATATTATAATTGACATCGGAGATTTTGTCAATGATTGTGTACGATCCGGTCCATAATGCATCGAGTTTTTTGGATCGACCCCTGCGGACGGTTTCGTTGTGTAATAGTACTTTTTCTCTTACCTTGAACGTGGTATTCTTCGATTTTTTGTCGTAGTTATCCTTTGCTTTCACCTTTTCGTTTTTTAAGTGTTCCTTTGCGATTTGCTGGGCGGCGCGTAATTTTTCTTTCAATTCTTGCGCGTAGTCATCGTATGTATATGTCGGCTTCGGGGGTTGCGATAATGCCGTAGGTAGGGTTGCTTGATGCCCGTAAAGTAGTTCGAACGGCGTGAACCCCGTGGCTGTATGCGGTGTGGTGTTATATGCAAACATTGCGTATGATGTCCATTCATCCCAGTCTGTTTGTTCAGCATTAATGTAGTGGCGAAGATATTCTGCTAAGGTACGGGTGAGGTATTCTGCTAAGGTACGGTGTGATCGTTCCAAGGCTCCGTTGCTTTCTGGATGGTATGCAGTTGTCTAAATTTTCTCAATTTTTCTTAAGTTAGTAATTTACAGACGTCCTTGAACATTTCGCTAAGGAAGTTTGTACCCTGGTCGGTTAAGACCTTTTCTTGGATACCATGTTCGAAGATAATTTTTGTTACGAATTCCCGTGCAATTGTTGCGGCTTCTTGATTAGTTATCGGAATCGCTTTACTAAATTTAGTTAGATTATCTTGGAAGGTAAGTACATATTTATTCCCATTACCAGAGATCGTTAGGGGTCCTACGATGTCTAAAGCGCATTTTTTGAATGGTTTGCTTGCGGTATCTGTTATTACCAGCGGTGCTTTGTTTTTTCGCGAAAGTTTATTTTTTTGGCAGAGTTTACATTTTGCTACATAGTTTTCTACGTCCTTAGTCAGTCCTTTCCAGTTGTGTAGTAACCGGATTCTGTTAATGGTGCGTTCGGTCCCTTGATGTCCTCCTAGGGGTGCGTCGTGATACTCATATAGTATGCGGCGTTTCTCCTCTTCCGTGTATTTCCGCTCTGTTTTTGTGTCATTAATTTCTTCTTTATCGATTTTATTAATTTCTTCTTCATCGATTTTATTAATTTCACCTACGTGTCGGCTGAGTGCGTCGGCGTTTTTATTAGCTTTGCCTGCCTTGTGTACAATCTCGTAATCGTATTCTTCAAGTTTTAATCGCCAACGCATCAATCGCGATCCAGGTTCCGTTACATTAAATAACCATACTAATGGTTTGTGATCGGTGATAATTTTGAATTTCGTACCATACAGATAAGGCCTGAAATGTTTTACTGCCCATACTATGGCTAGTAGTTCCTTTTCAGTAGTATTATAGTTATGTTCCGCCCGCGACAAAATTCTGCTTGCGTAAGCAATCGGGCGGTCTTGTCCTACCGGGCCTTGCGACAGTATGGCTCCGATGGCGTAATCTGAGGCATCCGTTGTTACGAGGAATTCCTGATCGAATTCCGGATATTTTAGTATGGGTGCGGTAGTTAATTTATTTTTTAACGTGTCAAATGCGTTTTGCTGTTCGCTGTTCCACTCAAATTTTTCTTCCTTTTTTGTTAATTTTGTCAAGGGTTTAGCAATTTTTGAGAAATTTTCTATAAATTTTCTATAGTAACCTGCTAAACCTATGAACGCTTGTATTTCCTTAGCTTTGGTGGGAGTGGGGAATTTTTTTACGGCGTTTATTTTGGAAGGATCAGGCATGATCCCCTTTTAGTACTCTGCGTTGATACCACTGCTT
>NW_028141882.1:0-12494 GCF_030444845.1 Prenolepis imparis
AAGCAGTGGTATCAACGCAGAGTACTGTATAATCAATACATTTTTGGCTCGTCTTAAAATATTAAATATCGACATAATGTAGCAGCGGATCCTATACGGCGCACCATAATTTAACGTATATCAAACGAAGAAGTTTGTACGCTGGTGTCTGCTTGGTACCAAAAAATTCTGCAATGAATGTACTTTCAAAATCTATAACTGATAAATTTTTGGCTCGCCTTAAAATATTAAAAATCGATACTTTCTTGCCGCGGACCCTATACGGGGCATCTAAATTTTACGTATTTAAATGAAGGAGTTTGTACGCTGGTGTCTGCTTGATACCAAAAAATTCTACAATGAATGTACTATTAAAATGTACAATCAATAAATTTTTGGCTCGCCTTAAAATTTTAAAAATCGATACTTTCTTGCCGCGGAACCTATACGGCGCATCTAAATTTTACGTATTTAAATGAAGGAGTTTGTACGCTGGTGTCTGATTGGTACCAAAAGATTCTGCAATGAATGTACTTTCAAAATCTATAATTGATACATTTTTGGCTCGCCTTAAAATATTAATAATCGATACTTTTTTGCCGCGGACCCTATGCGGCGCACCATAATTTAACGTGTATCAAACGAAGAAGTTTGTACGCTGGTGTCTGCTTGATACCAAAAAATTCTACAATGAATGTACTATTAAAATGTATAATCAATACATTTTTGGCTCGTCTTAAAATATTAAATATCGACATAATGTAGCCGCGGATCCTATGCGGCGCACCATAATTTTACGTATATCAAAGGAAGAAGTTTGTACGCTGGTGTCTGATTGGTACCAAAAGATTCTGCAATAAATGTACTATTAAATTGTATAATCAATAAATTTTTGGCTCGTCTGAAAATATTGAATATCGACATAATGTAGCAGCGGATCCTATGCGGCGCACCATAATTTTACGTATATCAAACGAAGAAGTTTGTACGCTGGTGTCTGCTTGATACCAAAAAATTCTACAATGAATGTACTTTCAAAATGAATAATTGATAAATTTTTGGCTCGCCTTAAAATATTAAAAATCTATACTTTCTTGCCGCGGACCCTATAGGGGGCATCTAAATTTTACGTATTTAAATGAAGGAGTTTGTACGCTGGTGTCTGATTGGTACCAAAAAATTCTACAATGAATGTACTTTCAAAATGTATAATTGACAATTTTTGGCTCGCCTTAAAATATTAAAAATCGATACTTTCTTGCCGCGGACCCAATGCGGCGCACCATAATTTTACGTATATCAAATGAAGAAGTTTGTACGCTGGTGTCTGCTTGGTACCAAAAGATTCTGCAATGAATGTACTTTCAAAATCTATAATTGATACATTTTTGGCTCGCCTTAAAATATTAATAATCGATACTTTCTTGCCGCGGACCCTATGCGGCGCACCATAATTTAACGTATATCAAACGAAGAAGTTTGTACGCTGGTGTCTGCTTGATACCAAAAAATTCTACAATGAATGTACTATTAAAATGTATAATCAATACATTTTTGGCTCGTCTTAAAATATTAAATATCGACATAATGTAGCCGCGGATCCTATGCGGCGCACCATAATTTTACGTATATCAAACGAAGAAGTTTGTACGCTGGTGTCTGCTTGGTACCAAAAGATTCTGCAATGAATGTACTTTCAAAATCTATAATTGATAAATTTTTGGCTCGCCTTAAAATATTAAAAATCGATACTTTCTTGCCGCGGACCCTATACGGGGCATCTAAATTTTACGTATTTAAATGAAGGAGTTTGTACGCTGGTGTCTGCTTAATACCAAAAAATTCTACAATGAATGTACTATTAAAATGTACAATCAATAAATTTTTGGCTCGCCTTAAAATTTTAAAAATCGATACTTTCTTGCCGCGGAACCTATACGGCGCATCTAAATTTTACGTATTTAAATGAAGAAGTTTGTACGCTGGTGTCTGCTTGGTACCAAAAGATTCTGCAATGAATGTACTTTCAAAATCTATAATTGATACATTTTTGGCTCGCCTTAAAATATTAATAATCGATACTTTCTTGCCGCGGACCCTATGCGGCGCACCATAATTTAACGTATATCAAACGAAGAAGTTTGTACGCTGGAGTCTGCTTGATACCAAAAAATTCTACAATGAATGTACTATTAAAATGTATAATCAATACATTTTTGGCTCGTCTTAAAATATTAAATATCGACATAATGTAGCCGCGGATCCTATGCGGCGCACCATAATTTTACGTATATCAAAGGAAGAAGTTTGTACGCTGGTGTCTGCTTGGTATCAAAAGATTCTGCAATGAATATACTTTCAAAATCTATAATTGATAAATTTTTGGCTCGCCTTAAAATATTAAAAATCGATACTTTCTTGCCGCGGACCCTATGCGGCGCACCATAATTTTACGTATATCAAACGAAGAAGTTTGTACGCTGGTGTCTGCTTGATACCAAAAAATTCTACAATGAATGTACTATTAAAATGTATAATCAATACATTTTTGGCTCGTCTTAAAATATTGAATATCGACATAATGTCGCCGCGAACCCTATGCGGCGCACCATAATTTTACGTATATCAAATGAAGAAATTTGTACGCTGGTGTCTGCTTGGTACCAAAAGATTCTGCAATGAATGTACTTTCAAAATCTATAATTGATAAATTTTTGGCTCGCCTTAAAATATTAAAAATCGATACTTTCTTGCCGCGGACCCTATAGGGGGCATCTAAATTTTACGTATTTAAATGAAGGAGTTTGTACGCTGGTGTCTGCTTGATACCAAAAAATTCTACAATGAATGTACTATTAAAATGTACAATCAATAAATTTTTGGCTCGCCTTAAAAATTTAAAAATCGAAACTTTCTTGCCGCGGAACCTATACGGCGCATCTAAATTTTACGTATTTAAATGAAGGAGTTTGTACGCTGGTGTCTGATTGGTACCAAAAGATTCTGCAATAAATGTACTATTAAATTGTATAATCAATAAATTTTTGGCTCGTCTTAAAATATTGAATATCGACATAATGTAGCAGCGGATCCTATGCGGCGCACCATAATTTTACGTATATCAAACGAAGAAGTTTGTACGCTGGTGTCTGCTTGATACCAAAAAATTCTACAATGAATGTACTTTCAAAATCTAGAATTGATAAATTTTTGGCTCGCCTTAAAATATTAAAAATCGATACTTTCTTGCCGCGGACCCTATGCGGCGCACCATAATTTAACGTATATCAAACGAAGAAGTTTGTACGCTGGTGTCTGCTTGATACCAAAAAATTCTACAATGAATGTACTATTAAAATGTATAATCAATACATTTTTGGCTCGTCTTAAAATATTAAATATCGACATAATGTAGCAGCGGATCCTATGCGGCGCACCATAATTTAACGTATATCAAACGAAGAAGTTTGTACGCTGGTGTCTGCTTGGTACCAAAAAATTCTGCAATGAATGTACTTTCAAAATCTATAATTGATAAATTTTTGGCTCGCCTTAAAATATTAAAAATCGATACTTTTTTGCCGCGGACCATATGCGGCGAACCATAATTTAACGTATATCAAACGAAGAAGTTTGTACGCTGGTATCTGCTTGATACCAAAAAATTCTGCAATGAATGTACTTTCAAAATTTATAATTGATAAATTTTTGGCTCGCTTTAAAATATTAAAAATCGATACGTTCTTGCCGCGGACCCTATGCGGCGCACCATAATTTAACGTATATGAACGAAGAAGTTTGTACGCTGGTGTCTGCTTGATACCAAAAAATTCTACTATGAATGTGCTATTAAAATGTATAATCAATACATTTTTGGCTCGTCTTAAAATATTAAATATCGACATAATGTAGCAGCGGATCCTATGCGGCGCACCATAATTTTACGTATATCAAATAAAGAAGTTTGTACGCTGGTGTCTGCTTGGTACCAAAAGATTCTGCAATTAATGTACTTTCAAAATCTATAATTGATAAATTTTTGGCTCGTCTTAAAATATTAAAAATCTATACTTTCTTGCCGCGGACCCTATACGGGGCATCTATATTTTACGTATTTAAATGAAGGAGTTTGTACGCTGGTGTCCGCTTGATACCAAAAAATTCTACAATGAATGTACTATTAAAATGTACAATCCATAAATTTTTGGCTCGTCTTAAAATATTGAATATCGACATAATGTCGCCGCGAACCCTATGCGGCGCACCATAATTTTACGTATATCAAATGAAGAAGTTTGTACGCTGGTGTCTGCTTGGTACCAAAAGATTCTGCAATGAATGTACTTTCAAAATCTATAATTGATAAATTTTTGGCTCGCCTTAAAATATTAAAAATCGATATTTTCTTGCCGCGGAACCTATACGGCGCATCTAAATTTTACGTATTTAAATGAAGGAGTTTGTACGCTGGTGTCTGATTGGTACCAAAAGATTCTGCAATAAATGTACTATTAAATTGTATAATCAATAAATTTTTGGCTCGTCTTAAAATATTGAATATCGACATAATGTAGCAGCGGATCCTATGCGGCGCACCATAATTTTACGTATATCAAACGAAGAAGTTTGTACGCTGGTGTCTGCTTGATACCAAAAAATTCTACAATGAATGTACTTTCAAAATGTATAATTGATAAATTTTTGGCTCGCCTTAAAATATTAAAAATCTATACTTTCTTGCCGCGGACCCAATACGGCGCACCATAATTTTACGTATATTAAATGAAGAAGTTTGTACGCTGGTGTCTGCTTGGTACCAAAAGATTCTGCAATGAATGTACTTTCAAAATCTATAATTGATAAATTTTTGGCTCGCCTTAAAATATTAAAAATCGATACTTTCTTGCCGCGGACCCTATGCGGCGCACCATAATTTAACGTATATCAAACGAAGAAGTTTGTACGCTGGTGTCTGCTTGATACCAAAAAATTCTACAATGAATGTACTATTAAAATGTATAATCAATACATTTTTGGCTCGTCTTAAAATATTAAATATCGACATAATGTAGCAGCAGATCCTATGCGGCGCACCATAATTTAACGTATATCAAACGAAGAAGTTTGTACGCTGGTGTCTGCTTGGTACCAAAAGATTCTGCAATGAATGTACTTTCAAAATCTATAATTGATAAATTTTTGGCTCGCCTTAAAATATTAAAAATCGATACTTTTTTGCCACGGACCATATGCGGCGAACCATAATTTAACGTATATCAAACGAAGAAGTTTGTACGCTGGTGTCTGCTTGATACCAAAAAATTCTGCAATGAATGTACTTTCAAAATCTATAATTGATAAATTTTTGGCTCGCTTTAAAATATTAAAAATCGATATGTTCTTGCCGCGGACCCTATGCGGCGCACCATAATTTAACGTATATGAACGAAGAAGTTTGTACGCTGGTGTCTGCTTGATACCAAAAAATTCAACTATGAATGTGCTATTAAAATGTATAATCAATACATTTTTGGCTCGTCTTAAAATATTAAATATCGACATAATGTAGCAGCGGATCCTATGCGGCGCACCATAATTTTACGTATATCAAATGAAGAAGTTTGTACGCTGGTGTCTGCTTGGTACCAAAAGATTCTGCAATGAATGTACTTTCAAAATCTATAATTGATAAATTTTTGGCTCGCCTTAAAATATTAAAAATCGATACTTTCTTGCCGCGGACCCTATACGGGGCATCTAAATTTTACGTATTTAAATGAAGGAGTTTGTACGCTAGTGTCTGCTTGATACCAAAAAATTCTACAATGAATGTACTATTAAAATGTACAATCAATAAATTTTTGGCTCGCCTTAAAAATTTAAAAATCGAAACTTTCTTGCCGCGGAACCTATACGGCGCATCTAAATTTTACGTATTTAAATGAAGGAGTTTGTACGCTGGTGTCTGATTGGTACCAAAAGATTCTGCAATAAATGTACTATTAAATTGTATAATCAATAAATTTTTGGCTCGTCTTAAAATATTGAATATCGACATAATGTAGCAGCGGATCCTATGCGGCGCACCATAATTTTACGTATATCAAACGAAGAAGTTTGTACGCTGGTGTCTGCTTGATACCAAAAAATTCTACAATGAATGTACTTTCAAAATGTATAATTGATAAATTTTTGGCTCGCCTTAAAATATTAAAAATCGATACTTTCTTGCCGCGGACCCAATGCGGCGCACCATAATTTTACGTATATCAAATGAAGAAGTTTGTACGCTGGTGTCTGCTTGGTACCAAAAGATTCTGCAATGAATGTACTTTCAAAATCTATAATTGATAAATTTTTGGCTCGCCTTAAAATATTAAAAATCGATACTTTCTTGCCGCGGACCCTATGCGGCGCACCATAATCTAACGTATACCAAACGAAGAAGTTTGTACGCTGGTGTCTGCTTGATACCAAAAAATTCTACAATGAATGTACTATTAAAATGTATAATCAATACATTTTTGGCTCGTCTTAAAATATTAAATATCGACATAATGTAGCAGCGGATCCTATACGGCGCACCATAATTTAACGTATATCAAACGAAGAAGTTTGTACGCTGGTGTCTGCTTGGTACCAAAAAATTCTGCAATGAATGTACTTTCAAAATCTATAACTGATAAATTTTTGGCTCGCCTTAAAATATTAAAAATCGATACTTTCTTGCCGCGGACCCTATACGGGGCATCTAAATTTTACGTATTTAAATGAAGGAGTTTGTACGCTGGTGTCTGCTTGATACCAAAAAATTCTACAATGAATGTACTATTAAAATGTACAATCAATAAATTTTTGGCTCGCCTTAAAATTTTAAAAATCGATACTTTCTTGCCGCGGAACCTATACGGCGCATCTAAATTTTACGTATTTAAATGAAGGAGTTTGTACGCTGGTGTCTGATTGGTACCAAAAGATTCTGCAATGAATGTACTTTCAAAATCTATAATTGATACATTTTTGGCTCGCCTTAAAATATTAATAATCGATACTTTTTTGCCGCGGACCCTATGCGGCGCACCATAATTTAACGTGTATCAAACGAAGAAGTTTGTACGCTGGTGTCTGCTTGATACCAAAAAATTCTACAATGAATGTACTATTAAAATGTATAATCAATACATTTTTGGCTCGTCTTAAAATATTAAATATCGACATAATGTAGCCGCGGATCCTATGCGGCGCACCATAATTTTACGTATATCAAAGGAAGAAGTTTGTACGCTGGTGTCTGATTGGTACCAAAAGATTCTGCAATAAATGTACTATTAAATTGTATAATCAATAAATTTTTGGCTCGTCTGAAAATATTGAATATCGACATAATGTAGCAGCGGATCCTATGCGGCGCACCATAATTTTACGTATATCAAACGAAGAAGTTTGTACGCTGGTGTCTGCTTGATACCAAAAAATTCTACAATGAATGTACTTTCAAAATGAATAATTGATAAATTTTTGGCTCGCCTTAAAATATTAAAAATCTATACTTTCTTGCCGCGGACCCTATAGGGGGCATCTAAATTTTACGTATTTAAATGAAGGAGTTTGTACGCTGGTGTCTGATTGGTACCAAAAAATTCTACAATGAATGTACTTTCAAAATGTATAATTGACAATTTTTGGCTCGCCTTAAAATATTAAAAATCGATACTTTCTTGCCGCGGACCCAATGCGGCGCACCATAATTTTACGTATATCAAATGAAGAAGTTTGTACGCTGGTGTCTGCTTGGTACCAAAAGATTCTGCAATGAATGTACTTTCAAAATCTATAATTGATACATTTTTGGCTCGCCTTAAAATATTAATAATCGATACTTTCTTGCCGCGGACCCTATGCGGCGCACCATAATTTAACGTATATCAAACGAAGAAGTTTGTACGCTGGTGTCTGCTTGATACCAAAAAATTCTACAATGAATGTACTATTAAAATGTATAATCAATACATTTTTGGCTCGTCTTAAAATATTAGAAATTGATACTTTTTTACCGCTGACCCTATGCGACGCATCCTTATTTTATGCTTATCGTATTAAAAAATTTGTACGCTGGTGTCTGCATGGTACCAAAAGATTCTGTAATCAATGTACTATTAAAATGTATAATCGATGTATTTTTGGCTCGTCTTAAAATATTAGAAATTGATACATTTACGCCGCTGACCCTATGCGACGCATCTTTAATTTATGTATAGCAAATGAAAAAGTTTGTACGCTGTTGTCTGCTTGGTACGAAATGATTCTGTAATAAATGTACTATTAAAATGTATAATCGATGAATTTTTGGCTCGTCTTAAAATATTGGAAATCGATACTTTTTACCGCTGACCCTGTGCGACGCATCCTTATTTTATGTTTATCATATTAAAAAATTTGTACGCTGGTGTCTGCATGGTACCAAAAGATTCTGTAATCAATGTACTATTAAAATGTATAATCGATGAATTTTTGGCTCGTCTTAAAATATTAGAAATCGATACTTTTTTACCGCTGACCCTATGCGACGTAACATTATTTTATGTATATCAAGTTAAAAAATTTGTACGCTGGTGTCTGTTTGGTACCAAATGATTCTATAATCAATGTACTATTAAAATGTATAATCGATGAATTTTTGGCTCGTCTTAAAATATTAGAAATCGATACTTTTTTACCGCTGACCCTATGCGACGCATCCTTAATTTATGTATAGCATATGAAAAAGTTTGTACGCTGTTGTCTGCTTGGTACCAAAAGATTCTGTAATCAATGTACTATTAAAATGTATAATCGATGAATTTTTGGCTCGTCTTAAAATATTAGAAATCGATACTTTTTTACCGCTGATCCTATGCGATGCAACATTAATTTATGTATATCAAGTTAAAAAATTTGTACGCTGGTGTCTGTTTGGTACCAAATGATTCTATAATCAATGTATTATTAAAATGTATAATCGATGAATTTTTGGCTCGTCTTAAAATATTAGAAATCGATACTTTTTTACCGCTGACCCTATGCGACGTAACATTATTTTATGTATATCAAGTTAAAAAATTTGTACGCTGGTGTCTGTTTGGTACCAAATGATTCTATAATCAATGTACTATTAAAATGTATAATCGATGAATTTTTGGCTCGTCTTAAAATATTAGAAATCTATATTTTTTTACCGCTGACCCTATGCGACGCATCCTTAATTTATGTATAGCATATGAAAAAGTTTGTACGCTGTTGTCTGCTTGGTACCAAAAGATTCTGTAATCAATGTACTATTAAAATGTATAATCGATGAATTTTTGGCTCGTCTTAAAATATTAGAAATCGATACTTTTTTACCGCTGACCCTATGCGACGTCACATTATTTTATGTATATCAAGTTAAAAAATTTGTACGCTGGTGTCTGTTTGGTACCAAATGATTCTATAATCAATGTACTATTAAAATGTATAATCGATGAATTTTTGGCTCGTCTTAAAATATTAGAAATCGATATTTTTTTACCGCTGACCCTATGCGACGCATCCTTAATTTATGTATAGCAAATGAAAAAGTTTGTACGCTGTTGTCTATTTGGTACCAAAAGATTCTGTAATCAATGTACTATTAAGATGTTTAATCGATGAATTTTTGGCTCGTCTTAAAATATTGAAAATCGATACTTTTTACCGCTGACCCTGTGCGACGCATCCTTATTTTATGTTTATCATATTAAAAAATTTGTACGCTGGTGTCTGCATGGTACCAAAAGATTCTGTAATCAATGTACTATTAAAATGTATAATCGATGAATTTTTGGCTCGTCTTAAAATATTAGAAATTGATACTTTTTTGACGCGGACCCTGTGCGACGCATCCTTATTTTATGTTTATCGGATTAAAAAATATGTACGCTGGTGTCTGCATGGTACCAAAAGATTCTGTAATCAATGTACTATTAAAATGTATAATCGATGAATTTTTGGCTCGTCTTAAAATATTAGAAATCGATACTTTTTTACCGCTGACCCTATGCGACGCAACCTTAATTTATGTATATCAAGTTAAAAAATTTGTACGCTGGTGTCTGTTTGGTACCAAATGATTCTATAATCAATGTATTATTAAAATGTATAATCGATGAATTTTTGGCTCGTCTTAAAATATTAGAAATCGATACTTTTTTACCGCTGACCCTATGCGACGCATCCTTAATTTATGTATAGCATATGAAAAAGTTTGTACGCTGTTGTCTGCTTGGTACCAAAAGATTCTGTAATCAATGTACTATTAAAATGTATAATCGATGAATTTTTGGCTCGTCTTAAAATATTAGAAATCGATACTTTTTTACCGCTGATCCTATGCGATGCAACATTATTTTATGTATATCAAGTTAAAAAATTTGTACGCTGGTGTCTGTTTGGTACCAAATGATTCTATAATCAATGTACTATTAAAATGTATAATCGATGAATTTTTAGCTCGTCTTAAAATATTAGAAATCGATACTTTTTTACCGCTGACCCTATGCGACGCATCCTTAATTTATGTATAGCAAATGAAAAAGTTTGTACGCTGTTGTCTGCTTGGTACCAAATGATTCTGTAATAAATGTACTATTAAAATGTATAATCGATGAATTTTTGGCTCGTCTTAAAATATTAAAAATGGATACTTTTTTGCCGCTGACCCTATGCGACGCATCCTTATTTTATGTATATCATATTAAAAAATTTCTATGCTGGTGTCTGCATGGTACCAAAAGATTCTGTAATCAATGTACTATTAAAATGTATAATCGATGAATTTTTGGCTCGTCTTAAAATATTAAAAATGGATACTTTTTTGCCGCTGACCCTATGCGACGCATCCTTATTTTATGTATATCATATTAAAAAATTTCTATGCTGGTGTCTGCATGGTACCAAAAGATTCTGTAATCAATGTACTATAAATATGTATAATTGATGAATTTTTGGCTCGTCTTAAAATATTAGAATTGGATACTTTTTTGCCGCTGACCCTATGCGACGCATTCTTATTTCATGTTTATCATATTGAAAAATTTGTACGCTGGTGTCTGCATGGTACCAAAAGATGAAAAGATAAATATTATAATTCTTGTATAATATGTAATTAACGTACAAGCTGTGGATCGAGAATGCGCTACGAATAATTCGAAACATCATTCTATCTTTGTTCCATATTAGTAGCACATTCTCGACCGCAGCTTATATTGTATATAGTTGAAGGAAATAAATGACGCGCGCGAAGCGCGCGCTTTGTAGTGTACTAGGCCATCGTAAAAAACACATGACCATTCGAAAATCACCCCTACACATTCATAGTCGCGCTGTAAAAGTCTGAAAGTTTCATTGTGCTCTTCGGGATTTTCCCTTTGTAGTGGTGAAGCAGTAGTAGAGGAGTGAGAAAGAAAGAAGGGGGAGAAAGAGAAGAGGCATCGCTGCATCTACGTGCTACGTTAAGAAGGATTCATTTTGCGTTCCGCTGTAGGAGAATCGTGTTCGATCCTAAGTTGGGTCCAGCTAAATTTGCATTTTATCGTCTCAATTCAATCGATTTTCATAAAAGTGAAGAATGGACACGAATAAAAATAATCAAGAGGATGCAGCAGAATCCAGCATGGAGAACAAAGCCAGCAGTGTCGCAAAAGGTCGGTGTCTAATTGCGTTTCACGTTACAAACACATATGCAACGGGAACAGAATTCTTTTGTGCTTATTAATAAAGAGTCTGTGTATTTTCGTATTTATTCATATTCATTAAAAATCGGGCGACCGCGGAAGATCAGTGATGGTTTTAATGTGCCGACAAAATTTCAGTGTTTTTTTTATACGTAATTATAACTTATAGTCGAATAGAGAAACTATGTGAAAAAGACGCGTTATCTAAAAAAAAAATATAAAATCTATAGTTATACATCAGATATGCTTTACACGTGTATCTTATGTAGTTATATCAAATTATGATCTTTTTGTGATGTGTCGCAAATAGAAGTAAATTTTTTTTCTTGCACTGTGTGAAAATAAATTAATTTTTTTCGCATATTCGGATTGTTAATATCCAAGTGCCACTGAATATATAACATAAAAGTTTTAATTTTTACTTGCTTTCTCGAATGCATTTTGTTGAAACGGAAAATGTTAAATAAATAATTCTTCTACAATGCAAGAAATGGAGAATCGAAAATTATCTTTAAACGTATTAATTCTCTGTTAATTCTACAGAAAAAAATGTAACATTTTAATATTTGTTCAGCTTCGTGTATATCTAGAAATATTTTCTTCGATTAATATATATTACAAGTACTTAATAAACAATATTTCGCTTTCTTGAAATCAATCAATCATGGTATATGGCAACGTTTCTTATTTTACTGCAGGATTTAACGCAGTGTCGGCTAACATCAAACGATGTTAACAATAATGCCGGTACGTCAAACGCATCGTACATTTCGTATTTCCAGTATT
>NW_028141883.1:0-12428 GCF_030444845.1 Prenolepis imparis
GCGTGACTGCACAATGTATTTCGGCCAAGAGTAATTCGGTGGTTGACAATTTATTACAAGATTTCTTAATTTAGTTAATCTTTCCTTATTATAAGGACGTGGCATAAAATTACATATAAACTCATTTTTTTTGACATCCCAAATAATCCACTCCTTCGGCACAATGTCAACACTTTTAACATTATTTTTTATGCCTTTAAATTCAATTGGCCTATATTTGTAATCATTGCTCATCTGCAATAGTAAAAAATATTTTTATATAACTCATGAATATTTTATGGGAAATAAAGTAATATAAACAATTTTTTAAATTTTAATTAACACTTACCTTGAAGGAATGCAAAAATGTAAAAATTTATAATAATTTTTATGATGCTATTTACAATGCGACAGACGTGGCACGACAAACATTTGGTTGCTAAGTAAATATGCGCCGAGCGCTCAGTGGCGTCTCAAGTTCATGAAGCAAAATGTTCAAATTATAAACTGTTTCTTTACATATGTAATAGCGCTAATACATAAATTTTTTCTTTCTCGACTACACTGAGATTTACATTTATCATTTTTTTATTTATCTCATTTACTTTATATGTGCCAATCCTTCCATTTCTTTTCGTTACAGTCCACGCTGATAAATATTTTGAATCGCATGGATAATTATACATAGATTTCTTTTTTTTTTAAATATCACCACAAATTTCTGTGTTCCATATGCGTTTGATTCTCCGGAAGATAGATAGATAGATATGCGTTTATTCGTCCCCTCAGTTTGAAGGCGCTTTTAAGGAGCGGTCCCGAACCTTTACAAAATATTCTCATTCCCCCTTCGCGACCTGGGCATATGCGACCTCTTACCCCCCTCCCTCACGTTTCCCTTCCCCTTCCCCTTCCCCCTGCCTTCTTCTTCATATCCTCCCGCCTCTCGTATCTCCTTCCTCTCTCCTTCCCTTCTGCATTCCTCTATCCTTGACCTTCTTATTCCTTGCGGTTTCCTCCTCCCCTTGTCTTCCTACCGTCTCCCCCTCATCTCAGTCAAAACATCTCGTCTCCGCACATCCTTCCTCTGTAAATCATAACGAAACAAGACAGAGCATGACAAGAACATGACAAACCAAATACGATACGATCACCGTCCTCCATCTCCACCCCCTCCTGACCTCCCTTCCATCCTCTCCCCCTCCCTTCCCCTCCTACCTTATACCTCCTCAACCTCTCTCCACACCTCCATCTCCCTGTCCCACTTCCATTCCCTGCCCTCCACCCATAATCCCCTGCTATCAAACTCTACCCTTTTTCCCCTTCCCCTCTCTAACCTTGCTCTCTCCTTGATCCGCCACTTCATTTTCCTCTCTTCCCTCGTTAGATCCTCGTCCACTTCCATTCTCCACCTTCTCCCAATCTCCCCTCTTTTTTCTAAGATCTCATCCCTATCTCCCTTCTCCTCCATTATGACCAGCAGCCACCTCTTTCCCCCTTCACCTATCCTCTCCTCCACCCCCCTTAACACCACCTTTCTTCCCAGGATCCTTTCAATCAGCAGTTTCAAAAGCCTGCTCCTTTCTTCAAAACTATCCCCCTCTATCCCCCTCCACACCAGGTTCCTCCTTCTCCTTTCCCTCCTCACCTGCTCCTCCAATTTCTCTCTCGCCTCCCTTTCTCTCTCCCTCTCCTCCTCTTTTTTCCTTTTCCTTTCTATTCTGTCTTCTAACCTCTTCCATAACTCCATTCTCCCCTCCTCCTCCTCTTCTTCCTCCACACTCTTCCACCAGCTATCCCCCTCTTGACCCCCTTTTGCTATCCTATCCTCCTCCTTATCACCTTCGACCTTATTCTTCCCTGCTTCTCCCCCTATCATTTTCCCTAACCCCTTGTCGCTCGCCCCCTCACTTTCCTCTCCCTCCCCCTCACTTCCCCTGATCACTCTACGGCCTCTTTTCTCTTCTCTCCCTTCGCCCTTCTTCCTCCTCAGCATCTTCCTTCTTCCTCCCCTTTTCCTCGCTCCCTGCGTCTGCACCTACGGCCTCTTCCTCTGTCGCTGCCTCCTCCCCCTGTCTTCCAACCTGTCATCTTCTTTCTCCTCCTCTTCCCGTGGTTTCCCTCCTCTCTCTCTCTCAAAAGTCTCAGCTCCCTCTCAATCCCTCTCATTCCTTCCACAATCCCGCTCAAGCCTTTCCTTATCCCCTTCAGCTCACTTAACCAGTCCTCTTCCCAACCCATAATCTCACCACTTTCTCTCTGTCAATCTTTCGAATGCTACCTCCACGCACTACTGCGTATCACTATTAGCCCCTCGCAACATGTGCTCGCGCACGTGGCCCGCCGGCTTTCCTGTGTCGCCATCACCTGTAGTCCCAGCATCTCGTTCTACCGCCGGCCGATAACACTCTCCTCCGTCAATTCCTTCCCTACCGACCATTCCGTTCCCTAGTTCTTCTTCTTCATCCGTTCCTTCATCGTGCTCCTTCCTTGCCGACTCCTTCCTTCTCTCAGTTCCACTCTCTTCTACTCTCCCTTCCCGTCGCCGGCGCCCTCTTCATTACTTTCCACACTCTTTCCTTTTGCTCCATACACCTTGCGCCCTCTCTGCTGCTTTCTTCTGCCTCCGTTCCTCTTAGTCATTTCCTTCCTCTTCCCTTCCTACCTCTCTCTCCTGCCGTCATTCTTCTATTTGCTCCGACTTTTCCTTCCTCTAGATCCTTTCTTCTACTCCATTTCCAGCTCTATCTTCAATTGCCCACCTTCCTTATATCCCTTCGTCCAACACTTCTCCAGCCTCCACCATCACTCTCACCGCCGACAAGCCCGTCAGAGCTCAGAGCTCCGAAAACCACCTGTCCACTAGACGACCGCCATCTTTTCTCCCTGATTCTCCGGAAGATAAATATTATTAATTTGTATTATACTGCCATTAGAAAGTAAAACTGTGTTATTAGGTGATTTTGTTGTTAAGAGCACATATTTATACTTTATTTTTTTTTATATTTATTTTTTCTGAATTTTGACAGCTTGATTTTTTTAGAACTTCAATTCCAGATGATACATTTGATTGTGCTTGATGAGTACGAGATATTTCATTGTAACGACGGCATATTTGTGATAAAGGTTTATTTCCATTACGTAATAATTTCTTCATTTTTCCTAATGTATTTTCGAACGGAAATGATGTAATATCAGACAGAGGACATTGCATGAATGACACATCATCCGCAATGTGCAGTAGATTGTGGACGTTGCTAATTAAAAATTCCTTTCCATAAAATTTTTCTGTGAGATGTACAAATTTTTGCAATAAATTTCGGGCATGCGTACAGTATTTTAGTGCTGTCTTTTCCCGACAAAATCCGAATAGGAGCGTGAAGAATCATAAAATGTTTATATATATCTTCCGGTAAAATTTTTTTAAAAATAATTGGTCCAATATACAATAAAAGAAAATTATATTCAGTAGCCTTAAATTTTTTAAATTCTGAAAGGGATCGAGTTGTTCTCTGGAATTCTTCTGGGATGTACTGTTGAATTTTTATTAACAGGGAAGACAATTGTGTTTTTGAATTGTACGATAATTTTTTAATCCAATAGCTTCTTCATAACTCCTAAAGGAGATGCATTGCATCAAGTGGAAAACTATTTATCATGTCAATTGGTGGGTGAACATTAATTAAAGGAGATGTTCCTTTGTGATGTTCACTATTTGCTTGTTCTCTGAAAGAACGATCCGTTCTTATTTCATAATTACTACCTGGGTAGATTGTCCGATTTTTATACCGTTTGCCACGTACTAAACAACGTTCATATGCCCAAAATCTGTTATGATTTTTTATACATTTTACAAATGACCGAGCTGGCCTATCGCAAATAAAAGCTTTAATACAAACTTAAAATACTTGATTATTTACATTTACTCCTTCAGTTTGGAGCAGATTGATTTCCTCAACAAACTTTCCAAAATATTTTTGGATATTTTCTGGTTTTTGATTTCCACAATAAATTGCAACCGGAAATGGTTTATAAATATCAGGTTGATGAAAAATTTTGCATAAAATTGGCCAAAAACTTGTTGAACTCGACTTAAATAGTGGCAAACCATCTACATTTATTACCAACTCTATTATATTATTTAAATGTAAATCAGGATTAAAATATTTTACAAGGTGTGAAGTTAAACCAAAATATACAAATAAACCATTAGCATTTTCATCTAGTTTCTCAATTTTATAATTTTCACTTGTAGTTTGTAAAAATGTTTTAGAGCTTTTTGGTAATTGAGGTAAGATGGGTCGTAATATATTTAATAGATCATCTAAGCGAGAATGGGGAAGTGGCGGAAATTGAAATGCCCATTCTCGAAGATCATTTATAATATTATTTGATTTTTCTTCGACTGACGAATCTGATGAAACTGAAGAAATATTTGCAGACTCATCTTCTGACGCATCCAAACCATCTTCTGACACGTCTTCTTGAATATCAATTTCCTCAGAATTATCATTATCTAATGATATATGTTGAATATGGCGACATTTCGTACACAAATCATATGAGTAGAGACACCTGTCTGTTTTGAAACCAAGGTGATCTCTACCCCCACTTTTCTGTTCAGGAAGCGAGGTATGTGCGACTCTCACGCTCTTTGTTTTCCTTCTTCTTGCGTCGTGCGTTATACATAACACATCTCACATCAGCTGTTCTGATTCGTACGCATTCTCTAAACCGTTTAGTTCTGAATAAAATAATCCATTCTCTCAAGAGTGTTACTTCACTAAACTGCCCATTTCCTCGCGACTATTTTATGTAACAGGTTATGGGCCCAGAACGTTGTTGTTTCCTGGCGGTCGCGAAAATTTAATTGATTTCGGAAAGTGTTTTTCGAGTTTTTTTTTGTTCGAACGGTAGATTGAAAGGACGTCGCGCAGTATAAGCGTGTGTCGCCATTAACGAATAGAAGGATTCTTCGCGTCGGTTAAACGCGGAAAGAACATTCATTTAGAGTGTTGATAATCAGAGTAATTATCGAGTTGACGTCAAACAAGTGACGAAGTTTGACGGAATGAATTTCCAACTATGGAAATTCCAGATCAGCACAGTTTTAAGAGCGCAAGGAGCGATCGGATACGGATGGGACCGTTCCAAAACCCGAGGTGGGCACGAACGGATATACCGATTGGTGCAAGAATAACGCCATTGCGATGTGCACTTTGTCCACAACAATGGAATTCTCACAGTTAGAATGCCTGATTACGTGCGTTACGGCCAAAGAGATGTGGGATAAATTGCTCAGTATCCACGAGCAAAAGTCGGCCTGTAATTTATTGCATCTAAATCAAAGATTTCATAGCTACAGAATGAGCATCGATGATTCGATTTCTCAGCACATAACTAAAGTCGAAAACATGGCCAGACAATTAAAGGATTTAAAAGAATATCTCCGACAATGCAGTAATGGCTAAAATTCTAGGGAGCTTGCCCATGAAATATAACGCAATAATAACGGCATGGGATAGCGTTGCGATCATGGATCAAACGCTCGAGAATCTCCGTCAAAGATTGCTAAAAGAGGAAAACAGACTAACGCATCAAGACGAGGAGGAATCTGCGTTTAGCGCTGAAAATGCATCGAAGAACGGGCGTTCGTCATCCAAGCGCGGCAATCCGAAGAGAAATAAGCCGAAGCGTGAATTTATATGTTACGGTTGTGGCAAGTCAGGCCACATAAAGGCTAATTGTAGAAAGAAAAATGGCGGGAAGTCTGAGCAGAACGAGAAGAGAGCGCTGTTAGCTGTTTTTAAGGATGAAGAAGACGGAAACTCGACGACGGACATTTTTGTGTTCAGCACCTCTAGTGCTGAGAAGGAAAAGTTCGCGCGGAGAGACAATCGCGACGTATGGTTCGGCGATAGTGCGTGTTCAAGACACATAACGTACAGACGAGACTGGTTTTCCAGTATTAGTGAAGCCGGTGGGAGCATCGTGCTAGGCGACGACGGTCCGTGTGAGATAAAAGGCTGCGGTGTTGTACCAGTGAAACGACTAATGAACGACGCGTGGATAGACATTAACCTTGAGAACGTGTTGTTTATCCCGGGATTCAAACGAAATTTGATATCTCTTGGTGTGTGCACGGGCAGAGGTTATAACGTCGTGTTGACAAGGGACGCGTATTAGTATATTACATAAACGAAGATAGAGAACTGATTGTTGAAGGTGTAAAGCAAAGCAATCAACTTTACAGGCTTTTCTTAAAATCATCGCTTGAGCCTGAAGCACATGTCGTCGTAGAAAAGGGCAGCTTACAACTCTGGCATGAGAGACTTGCTCACATTAATGTAAAGTCAGTAAATCAGCGCGATACTGAGAAGCTCGTCGACGGTATAAAAATAACAAACAACAGTGAGTTTTTCTGCGAGCCGTGTCAAGTTGGCAAATCGCACCGAAAAAGCTTTGAAAAGAAAATCAAGACGCGTGCGAAACGTGAACCCGGACGATTTATTCACAGTGATGTATGCGGATCGATGTCCGTGAATTCGTTTGGAGGATCCCGTTTTTATGTAACGTTCAAGGATGACGCTTCAGGATTTCGGCACGTATTCTTTATGAAACACAAATCAGACGTGTTCGAAAGATTCAAAGAATACGAAGCAGGAAACCCGATCTGTCACATGTGAAAGTGTTCGGTAGTGATGCATTCATGCATGTACCGAAGATGCATCGTAGGAAACTGGATCCGAAGGCAGAGAAGAATATTCTAATTGGATACAGCGGAGATTCACAAAACTACAACTTGTACAATCCACACACGAAGAAGATCGTCGTAAATCGAGATGTGACATTCAATGAGAAAGTAACGACTTCGGTGAAGAAATCAACCACTGTTGATGTGAGCATAAATGGCATCACAATGAATTCACCAGCCGAGGAGGGTGTCGAGGACGTCGAAAAGGAAGAAGAAGAAGACGACAACCAGGTATTCGACGACGCTGATGATCCTGGTGAAGACAATCAAAATAAAATTGACGATGGTCGTGCACGATTGAGAAGTCGAGAGTCAATTCGCCCACCAGATAGATATGAACCTCATATTACAGAGTGTAATCTGAGTGTAAAATGAGCCAGTCACCTTCGCAGAAGCCATGAGGTGATCGGAGGCAGACAAGTGGAAGTGCGCCATCGAGGAGGAGTTGGAAGCTCATAAAAACAATGGAACGTGGAAAGTTGTTTCATTGCCACCGGACAGGAAGCCCATAAACTCGAGATGGGTATTTAAACTGAAGAAAACAGTGGGAGACGTGGTGCGCTACAAAGCCCGTCTCTGTGCCAGAGGTTTCTCGCAGCGTCCAGGAATCGATTATAAAGAGACATTCTCGCCTGTAGTCGCAGGTACGACTCATTGCGAACCTTGCTGGCAGTCGCCACGGAACAGAACCTAGAGATCAGTCAGTTCGACGTCAAGACGGCATTTCTGTATGGTCAACTGGAGGAGGAAATATACATGAAGATCCCAGAGGGACTCCAAACGAGCAACGCCAGTGATGAGAAGAAAATGGCCGTGTGCAAGTTAGTGAAAGCGTTGTATGGCTTAAAACAAGCCTCATGCTGTTGGAATGAGAAATTTAAAGCATTCCTTAAAAAATTAAAATTCAGTGAGTGTGAGTCTGATAAGTGTGTATTCAAAGGACACATTAATGACAGTATGATCTGGCTTGCACTGTATGTAGATGATGGTTTAATTTTTGCAAAACCGAAGGAAACCATAAATGTAATTATTGATGCATTGCGTAAAACATTTCAAATAACGGTAGGAAATGCAAATGTATTTGTAGGCATGCAGATAGAAAGAGATCGTGCTAATAAAACAATGTCAAATCACCAGCACGAATACATTGAGAAAATTATAACAAGATTTAATATATTACAAATTCAGAAGGAGGCTATATGGAGCCACGCGTAGGGTGTAGGTACGCAAATACTAAAAACAAACTGTTGGAATAACAAATTTATTAAATCTAAACGTTTCGGTCCTTTCTTTGGACCTTCTTCAGTAAATTTAATACAATAAATTATAATGGAGAATCTACATACTGCCGCACGCAGCGCAAAAGCCGTGAGCCCCCTTTCGGAAATTCCTCACTATACTCTTCATTAGAGTCCACTTTTGAGTACCTCATGACATATTATTTCACTTTGTCTATTTAGTGGGGTATCGATCGGGGGGCTCACGGCTTTTGCGCTGCATGCGGCAGTATGTAGATTCCCCATTATAATTTATTGTATTAAATTACTGAAGAAGGTCCAAAGAAAGGATCGAAACGTTTAGATTTAATAAATTTGTTATTCCAACAAGTTTGTTTTTAGTATTTGCGTACCTACACCCTACGCGTTGCTCCATATAGCCTCCTTCTGAATTTGTAATTTATCAATGCAGGGAGCCTGTGTTGCCTTAAGATTTAATATGACTGACGCAAATTCAATCGGTGTTCCATTTGCTCCGAGTGCAGTATTAGCGTCGAGTCATTCAGAAAAGTCGTTGGATGTACCATATCGAGAGGCTGTCGGTAGTCTAAATTTTCTCGCGATAATTAGTCGTCCAGACATTGCTTATGCTGTTAGTGTAACCAGCAGATTTTTGAATAAATTCGATTCAAATCATTGGAACGCGGTGAAAGGAATCATTAAATACTTGATAGAGACTCGAGACTTGAAAATAACATATTCATTCGAACGTGGAAATAACAGTCTTGTAGCATACTCAGATGCAGATTATGCTGGAGATGTTGACACGCGAAGGTCAACGTCAGGTTTTCTAATAAAGCTCGTTAACGGTCCTATTGTTTGGGGTTCGCAGAGACAAAGCATGGTAACCTTGAGTACAACAAAGGCAGAGTATGTTGCTGCGAGTATTGCAACAAGAGAAATTATGTGGTTGAAACATTTGTTGACAGATATCGAATATCAATATATCGGTCCAATTGTCCTAAAGGTGGACAATCAAGCTGCCATAAGATTAACAAAAAATCCAGAATATCACAAGAGAACGAAGCATATTGATATTCGTTATCATTTTATAAGAGAAAAGGTTGTAAATAACGAATTAGAAATTCAGTATGTTTCGACAGATGTACAGTTAGCCGATCTATTAACGAAAGCGATTGCCAAAGATAGATTTAGAATGTTACGAGAATACATTGGTATGCATTGAGAGTGTTAAATAATATGTATATGTGTGTACTTAATGAGTGGGAGTGTTGAATATTGTCACGTCCGGTCACATAAAATTTTTATAATACTTTCACATGAAATAAATTCTAAGTTTTCTAAGCGCTGTTTGAAAAGCGCGCCAGTGCCGGCCATGATGCCTAACTCAGCCTAGTGACTAAGGGAGGCGCTGCGTAACGTCTAGGAACTTCCTACTACGGGGAAACGCCCCCGCCACACCGAGCGTCTCCCACTCTCGGGCCGCCGCAGCGCCCGAGCCACCGAAAACGAAGGACCTCAGAGCGGTCCCAAAATCCGACAGTTCACATCGCGACTCCAACTAGAGCAGTCATACCTAGAACGCTCTCCTAATTCTAAATTTAATTCAATTCTAACATTCTAACTCTAAGTCCTAACTCTAGCATTATAACTTTAACTTTAGTTAACCTTGTATCGTGTAGTGTTAATTTAGAATAAAAGTGTGTGTTTCATTTATAATAATTCTCCACATTTATTTTAAACAATTCCAATTCCAATTTCACGCGTTTCTAATATAATATTTTGCTCTATTATTATTACTATTCTAATATTACGATTTTAGTATTTCTAAAATATTCCTAAAACGTGTTCTTCCAATCTGCACGTGTAGTGAAAATCTATTATATGAATAATTTTCTTAGTGGAATCCAAGCTGCGACTTAGAGAGGACGAACCGCTCGTCGCTGCCACACGATTTCACTTTTCTTATAATTTCTGAATTCTGTTGTGACTACTTTGAGAGGACGAGCCGCTCGTAGTTACGCACTGGAACAATAACCGACAGTGAGGACCGCCGCACGTCGACTTATTGTAAAAGTGACGCAATATTCAGAATTTTTTTATTATAAATCATTATACCTAAGACACGCCGTGCAGGCAGGAAAAACCAACTTCGCCGTTCAACCGCGCGACTCTACTATCCGGCATCATCGAGTGAATATTCAAATCTTATCGGCACCTACTATCATAACGACTCAGAATACGATAATTTATTTGACGGAACCGCGCCGTTCACTGTTAATAATGAAGACGTTAAACTGAGGAAGTGGCCAGTGCAATTGACTCCAATCGAAATCGAGAACCCTCGTATTCCGAGACACGACATCCCGGACAACGATCCTCGCCGCACCCGGTACTTGCAAATCAGGGCGGACATCCTGCACACCGGCTACGACGCGCCTACTCCAGAGCATTGGGGAACCACTGTCCACCCCCTAGAGATCAACTAAGGTAAATCTCAATTATTATAAACAATTGGAATAAATAATGAAATTCAACGCTAAGATTCTAGTATTAAAAGACAAGACTATTTGCCGTCACGAATTGCCAAACTATCGAAATAATTTCAAACACATACGGGTGTGTATAATTATTGTTTAAACATGTTTCAAATTAATATTTTCTACGAATTATGAAATATAACTTTACACGTGGTCTCTAGAATATTCGTAAAGACTCTTGGAAAACTCAGTTTTCCACGAGCCATAAAAGTGAAACTCTGTTTTTTTGCCTAGGGTCATAAAACTGACCCTTAGACCCTTGATAAAAAAAAAAGTGTCTCGACGATTTCTCTTTTGCAAACTAAGCTAACGTAGCACACTCAATAAATACTCTAGAATTCCGAATAAAATAACGTGAACGTTTTATTCATTTATTTAATTCTTTTTATTTAAATAATTCACTCATGTGCCCAATAAGGCCTCGGTATCTTACCGCCCCGTACATCTTGCCTCTTCCCGAAGAGGAAGAAGAGCCTATTGAACAAGGAACCTCTTACTGCCAAATATCAGTCGGGTTTATTAATAAAGAAACAAATGCCGCCTTTTGCGTAGACTGCCATATGCGCTTACGCGGTACTGCTCGAAACAAATGGTTGAAGATTGCTAAACATTTACTCGTAATCGGTAACTTACCGACCGGAATAATTTGCTCAGTGTGTAACTTCCATCGACTGTCGATAACTCGCGACCCTCAACTCCACTGTTACCGTTGCCAGATAGCTTACTTACGATACATCAACGGCGAAGAAATCTTTCGTATCGACACTGATGATAACATCGTGATTACAATTTTCCACTCCGTCGATGATTCCCTCGAACGTTTTCACGATTATATTCGATAATATCCCCATACTCCTGTGCAACATTTGCAACTCCCTCGTACGAATCCTAAGGCGACACCCTCCCCTCCGCAAGACATTGAACCTTTGCGTGTAACCTTGGCGGAACACCCTTCGTCGTGGGTATCCCCGAAAAAGTTTTCCGAAATACGACGTTGATCAGCGCGATAGTCCGAGCACGTGGACCGCGATAATTATTTCTCGCGAATTTCACGCCGCGACTGCGCCCCGGACGTAACAATATGGCGACATTTCGTACACAAATCATATGAGTAGAGACACCTGTCTGTTTTGAAACCGAGGTGATCTCTACCCCCACTTTTCTGTTCAGGAAGCGAGGTATGTGCGACTCTCACGCTCTTTGTTTTCCTTCTTCTTGCGTCGTGCGTTATACATAACACATCTCACATCAGCTGTTCTGATTCGTACGCATTCTCTAAACCGTTTAGTTCTGAATAAAATAATCCATTCTCTCAAGAGTGTTACTTCACTAAACTGCCCATTTCCTCGCGACTATTTTATGTAACAATATATTTGTCTCGTTTTCCAAAGGAAAAATGTTTTGTACTTCAATCGCTGACTCTGTCTGTATGTTACTGTTAAAACAGTTTTGTTGTTGAAAATTATCAACTTGGAACAATTCCGATTCATCAGGTGACGTATAACTTGATGGCCCTGTTATGTTGTTTTCCGCAGAATTTTCGTTTCGACTTCTTTTTCGAAGCACACGATATTTTTGAACTCTTAAACGTGTTGAAACACGTTTCCTGGCTAATCTTCTATCAAATAGATCCATAATATCGCACTAATAACCTTAACTGTCAAACGTCTTGGAACAATGCAGCACACTATGTGAAGTATGTACATTATTTAGATAACAAAAAATATATGTGAGCCGGTTATATATAGTGAGCGATAATACTAAATACTGCGACATTATAGATCTGTTTGATAAAAAATTAGAACCCGGAAGATGTTTTTCAACACGTTTAAGAATGCAAAATATCGTATACTTCAAAAAAGAAATCGAAAAAAAATTCTGCAGAAAATAGCATAACAGCCATCATATTGTACGTCACCT
>NW_028141884.1:0-12390 GCF_030444845.1 Prenolepis imparis
AAGCAGTGGTATCAACGCAGAGTACTTGCATTTGCCCGAATTCTTGATTTCATTCATAGCCAGCATCGCGTGCGGCCTCGCTTGCTTATTAGAAATTCTGGACGATCTGGTTTCAATCTTTCTTTCTCTCTCTGCCTCTTCTCCGATTATAATATCGTATTTCACAGCATAAATACGCCAATCTTATAAGCAGTGTTGTGCTTAGATGATTTTAAAATTAGCTAGATAAAGATGAGATAAAAATATGTAAATTCATCTTAGATAAGATAAAGATGATTTTATTTTAAATATAGATAAAAGATAAAATTATATGACGATTCATCTAGATAACTTCCAGATAATATTATTTTTTAAATCGCTTATGTAAACAGTTAAAAAATGTAATGTAAAATAAAAAAATGAAGATTATAGATATAAAAATATATTTATAGTTTTATTTATAAGTTTTTATCGTTTACTTCTCAAGTTCTATTACTTAAAATATGTTCATGTACTATGAAACTCTAAACCAAATTATCTGAATATTATGTTAGATAATTTAGTAAAGATAACACTTTTTTTTATCTAAGATGCAGATATAGATAATACATTTTTTAATTATCTATATAAAGATAAGATAACGCCAAAATTTCATCTAGATAATCATCTATATAATTTTATTTAGATAACAGCAAACACTGCTTATAAGACAGATTACACGCGAGAGACTCAAAGCGAATCCACGCGAGACTGCACTTTCGATGAATCATCTGAATGTATTGTATTTAGTAAAAGATTTAATATTTCAAAAAATCCGAATTAAATTAACAATTTTATTTTTTTATCATTTGTTCTCTTTTTTAATCTAATTCATATCTTATAAAATCCTCGATTTTTATTATTAGAAACCATCGTAAAAAGCGCGGATTTTATGTTCGCCGCGTTGTAGAGTCGCATCCAAGCATATGTGACCGTATCTTCCCTAGTGTCACACATAAACCTATCTCATGCGAGAGAAGAGAGGAGAAAGAGAGAGAGAGAGAGAGAGAGAGAGAGAGAGAAAGAGAGTTTGAAATCACGAACGTTCGTTCCGGTGGCAACGCGGTTGCAGCGCGGTTGCAGCGATGTCGCGTTTGTTCCGCTGCGTTCACGCGCGGAGATGCAACGCCAGCCGACGCGCCAGGGAGGAAATATACTACTTTGCCCATTAAGCAACAACACACAGCGAACGCGACGTATCTACCTACCTACCTACCTACCTTTTCTACCCGCTCTTCTGTGTTGTAATCAACGTCGGGATGAAAACCAGATGCACTTCTGACGCGCGCTCTGGAGAATTCGCACAGTATATATATGAATTAACAAAAATTAAATTAAAAAATATATATACAGGGTGTCCCAGAATTAGTGGTACACCTGTTAATGGCAGATTCCTGGGATCATTTGGAGACGATTTTTTCTCATTGTCAGTGAAAATGTCGAGAGAGGTCAACATTCTATTAAAGTAAACTCTACCTGAAATTAACTGAAGAATAATGTGAATTTGTTAATATTTTACCACTATATATTTTATTTGTACTACTAATTCTGGGACATCCTGTATATGAATTAACAAAAATAAAATAAAAAATATATATATTTAGTATATACATATATAAAAATTATATATATAATTTGTAAACATTATTAATTGTATATCCGATATTATACGTATATTAGGGTGTCTAATTCCTGAAAAAACTGGGAAAACCGGGATTTTTTTTTACCTTGAAAAATTTGGGAATTTTCATGGAATTTTATTGAAATAATCAGGGAATTTTTTTGAAAAAAAAATTTTTAGCACTTAAGAAACATATGTTTAACATATCTTTGCAATATATTTAAATTTTTATTAAAATTTCATGATTTTATTGACGATCTTTTTTTTTCAGAAAAAATGTTTTATAGAAAATTGTTCATATTTTTAATAATATTTTAATAATAATTTAATATTTCTTAAGATGTTTATAATAAATTATATTTTGTTTTATATTTTTGGATATATCTTTAGCGTTTATAGATATAATAATATATTGATTAGATGAAGTAATATATTGTATATTGTCCAAATTAATTTTATGATTAATAAATCAATATTAAATGCTAGGAAAACTGCATTCTTGGTAACTTTCTTTGCAGTCGTATGAATAGAAAAGATTAGAAATCGCAAACAATAAACAAACTTATTTCAAAAAGCTGCATCTACAAATTTTCTTATTTTATCTGGAATCTTAAAATATCAATTAGAACATCAATTAATTCTTAGGGAATATTTTTACAAGATTCAAGTAGACATCCTGTATATATGTATATGTAATGTTGCATTTACAGTTATTAATGTTTACAAATTTAATATTTAAAGAGAAGAAGCGCGTAAATCATTTTGGAAAAGAAGAACTTGGGCAATATTCTAAATTAACAGTTCGAAATACTTAAATATATATTTAGCTGAATAAACTCTCGTAATATATATGCAATAAAATTTTATTTTTAGATAAAAAAATCAAATAGTCTACGTAAACTTGCAACGATATTTATCGGAATGTAAACTAACTATGTTGCTGTGTTTAAAAACTTCAATTAAATTTCTTTTATTCTTTTATTTCTTCACTCTACTGCATTTTCAATCGTGGCGCGATATAAATACATAAAAATTAATATTTTTATTTTATCTCAGAAATATCGATAGAAAATATTAGACGATCTAAACGAGAAAATAACGTGCGAATCGCTAGAATGGTTGAACAAAACAAAAAAAAGAAATTACCATAAACCGAATAGGATCAAAAACAAAATAGAAACTAGATTGGAACACACCGACAACCGAAGCGGATAAACGGAAACGCGATAGAATCTTTATGCGATAAAAAATTATAAAGAAGATAGAGTATTATATACGCACACAGAATAGCGCGAAATGTGTATGCAAATAACGTTCGGCCGCGAAATTCATAGAGAAATTCCGCACAAAAGAGAAGAAACATCATTACCGGCGAGTGGCATAACTCGACAACGTCATCGTGGCACCAGACCAGGGTGTGTTTGTGTGTACATACAATATACGATTCAGAATATGCCTTCGTGTGCGGTGGGACCAAGCTGGCGCGATATCTCGCTCGTGCAGTAAAGAGCACGTGAGAGCGCAAGAGGGATGGGAGCTTTTTATGGTATTATAGAAACAGCTTGCGTTGCCTCGCACGCGCGAAGTATGCTTTTGCAGACTGTTACAACGCACGAGAGTCACATACTTATTACATATCAAAAGCGCAGCGCGCGTTTCTTCTACAGCCCCCGTCGTCCGGGGAATGTGGATGGGACCGGAGGGGGAAGGGGGTGAGTCATGCGCGAGCGCGCTCTTTCCGGCGCGTTTCGGTATCGCGGTCCTTTCCCGCATCCCCCCCCGTTCTCAGGTTGCAGCATCCGGTTGCCAGGCGTTGAATGTGCCACGCGGAATGGATAGTGTCGTTAAAGACGCGATATTAGAGCCTCTGGCTACTGCTGCACATACGGTTACCCCGTGTGTTGGGGAAGTAACGTATCTAGTCGCGAATATAAAGATGTTTGTAAGAATATTGTATCCCCGGCTCCAGATTGCGCTCTTTCTCTCTCTTTCTCCCTCTGTATATCTAGGCGTAGAAAAGGAAGTTTTATTTCTATGTACAAGTGCGAGTATATTTGAGAAATATTTTTCCGCGATATATTTCTACTCCGGCGAGGAATTTATGATAATTTATAGCATCAATTTTATTAGCATAAATAACTGCGATATTAAAGTTTCGAACGTGCCATTATTTTTAAAGATGCTTATACTATACATATTGTGTTAGCTAGTCGAAAATCTTTTTAGGAATTTTTTTAGGAATTTAAGATTAAATAAAATTATTGTGTATATTAATATACATATTAAGTTATATTAATTAATACGTGTTAAATTAAATATAAAAGTATAAATGTAACAATAACTAATTTTTTTATATAAAAAAATTGTGCCCTTTTATCATTAAAATAGTGCATGATAATTAATTGACACAATCAATTGCCAAAAGTTTAAGGATTAAATAAAATACATATTAATTATATGTATACATATATTAATACATATATGTGTATATATATGTATTAATATATATTATAATATATATCTATATTATTATTAATATATATTAATATATATATATTAATATATAATTATAATATAATATAGTATAATATAGTATAAAATAGTATAATATAATATATAATATATTTACATATATAATATAATTTTTATATTTTAATACACACACACATTAAATTAAATATATTAATGTAGATATAAAAATATATATAATATATATAATAACTGTTTGATATTAAAATAAAAAATCTTTTTACCGTAAAAATACGCAGCGCGCAATACTTAACCGACATAATCAATAGCCAGTCAATATACGGTCATTTAACTGGCGCAAGTAGATGCATTCTTACGGGAACGTGGGTGTTGCAACGGGTTCCGACGGACGTTTAGCAACGGAACGCTAATAGTGGTCTCGGCATTTTTTCTATTTTTTTTTCCTTTTTTCTTTTAACGAACGGCGTAGCACATTGTCGTCCTCTCGACGTACTTTTATGCCTTTTCGGCCCGATATACATAGTAGGCGGAGTGGAGCGAACGAACCGTCGTTAAGTCGACACGGTGGTAAGAGCGTGGGCGCGAAAGCAGCGGTTAAGGGCAACCGAACGATGGCTTGTAATTGCACGTTGTTTTCTGCCGCGTGTGCTGTACCGTTAATGTAAGTGGATGGCAACGTCGAACGATCGCCGATGCCGATGCGTTCTCTACGAGGTGTCTCGAAAAGTCGCGCCTCGGATTCTTCAAATTCGACTTGGTCTCTTCTCTGACGACAAAAATCTTCATTAAAAAAATACATTATTACAAAATATTTGAAGACAATGATAATTAATAATATTGTGTTAATAATAATATTAACATAATTAATTGATAATATTGTGATCGATAATAAATAATTATAATTATGTTGTAATTTTTTTTTACACAGAAAAAGAAAAAATTTTCTTATATAAAAAATGTTTCTTATATATAGGTATGTATAAAATTTTGTTAGGTATATAAATTTTATTTTATAAAAGATAATTTTTAATAATATTGTGATTGATAATAAATAATAATAATTGAATTATAATTATATTTTGACAGGGAATAGATTATTGAAAATCAGGGTTTGACTAAGTGGGCCCAACCCAATAAAACCCGGTGGGTTTTATTGGGTTAAACCCACTTTAAAAAACTTACTTAAAAACCCATTTATAAAACCCATCCAAGAATGCTAAAAATTTAATAATATTATAAATGAAGTATTTAATATTGATTAATTTTTATTTAATTTTTCTTATTTATTAATGTAATAGAAGGTCTATTACATTAATAAATAAAAAAAATTAAATAAAAATTAATTCATAATAAGGAATTGTGCCAATTAAATAGCCAATTTTCTTAATCATTAGCGAATTATAAAAACGAATTCATATATTTAAGAGGCTAACTTTTCGAGCCATTATTAGGGTGTTATATTAAACTCAAGTTTATTCAATTTATTATATATATAATAAAATATAAATGGAAAGTATAAACGTTTCATTATGTTTTGTATAATAAATTGAATAAACTTGAGTTTAATATAACACCCTAATAATGGCTCGAAAAGTTGGCCTCTTAAATATATGAATTCGTTTTGAACATTACACGAGCGTAGAAGACTTTCTCATTTGAATTATAAAAAATTAAAAAATCCAACAAAATCCCAAAAAACTCAATAAAACTCAAAAAAACCCAATAAATCCCAAAAAACCCGGTTTTAAAAAAAAGCCACTGGGCTTTTTAACCCGGGTTTTTTCAAACCCTGTTGAAAATACATTTAAATAAGATAGAAAAAATTTTGTTATATAAATAATAAGTGATTTTATTATATAAAATTTTTTATTTTATTTGAATATATTTACAATGGTGACTTTTCCCTGAAAAAAATTACAATATACATAATTACTATTATTTATTATTAATAACGTATTAAAAATTATTCTTTACATATAATAAAATTCTATATAACAAAATATTACATATGTATAATATAAAAAAACTTTATATAACAAAATATTTTATATTTATATAAAATTTATTATATAAATTTTATTTGATAAAAAAGATAATTTTGTTCGTTACTTTTTATTCCTTTTCTCTTCGATTTAATTTAATTTAATATTACAGCCATCTTGCGTTTCATTAAATTTTTAATAGTCGCTCGATTCGAGCGATGTTTACGATTTGTCGAATACCCTGTATGCGGCTTTGCCGCGATGCACCGTAATTTACGAAACGATTGACCGCATCGAAAAACTCTCTCGGCGCGATTGAATTATTATCATTACTTATGAAATTCATCGCGCTGGTAAGCGCGGCGCATCTCCGCGTACCCCGTTATAACTCGCGGCTAAATCGAATGCAAATTTGTATTGATTCAAGAGGGCGGGAGGGGTCGAAGGGAGAGGAAGAGAGGTGTAATAACCGTAATAATGATAATAATGAGCCGCGTAATGGTAGCGAGAGATTAATCGACCTGTCTTCAAGTATATCCTGCGTATGCCGATTGCATAACAGACTTTATATATAAATCCACACAATCTCGACACCCAGTCTTTCTCTCTCCGAGAAAACGTGATGTAGCCAGAGAGAGAAGGAGATCGATTATCCCCCCTAATCACCGTACGAGCGATCGGCTATTTATTACTTCGAATTAAACTATATCGCTCTATCTTCTCATTTATTACTCATTACTTTGCATTATATATACATATGTGTGTTGTATCGCTCTATCTTTCAATTACGTCCCGCAATTCGTCTATTCCGCTGCTCAACGCTGCATTCCGCATTTATCAAGTTCCGCAAATTGTTGTATGAGGTCTCGAGGGACCCGTCGCCAACATACCATAATGAATCGTCCAGCCTATTCGTCTATTATTAGCGGAATTCTCTCGGAAGGGCATAAATCTCGCCTCCCCCGACGACTATACTTGTATACCACGAAGGTTCTTTCGCCAGGGATCGGCGCAATCGAAGTCCTATATGCGCGAGTGTGTATATATATATACAGGGTGTCCGGTAATTCGCGCCCCACCCGTCAGATGCAGGTAGAGCAGGTTAAACCTAGTAGAAAAGTCCTCTACCATTTTGCAATATTAGCAATAATTATTGATAACTTAATTAAAAAAGATCGGCCAATTCGCGCGCCTACAAGCGTGGCGAGACAGCCCACTCGGGGCTCCAGCATTATCCACTGCTCATACATGCTATTGGCCGTGTTCAGCAGAAAAAGCAGCTTTGCAACTGTTGTAAAATTCGTGAATCTGATTGGTGTATTCTCTTAGGTTCAGCTAAGATGAAGAGAATACACCAATCAGATTCACGAATTTTACAACAGTTGCAAAGCTGCTTTTTCTGCTAAACGCGGCCATTGTCTTTCGAAGATCGCTCCTCCCCGCGCCTAGCAACCGCGTAACATTATAATGTTTCTTTTCGCCGCGTACTTAGTAACCATGTAAGACTGGGCTGTCTCTTCTCGCCGCGCGCTTGTAGGGCGCGCGAATTGGCTGATCTTTTTTAATTAATTTCTCATAAATTATTGGGAAAATCGCAAAATGGTAGGGGACTTTTCTACTAGGTTCAACCTACTCTACCTGCATCTGACGGGTGGGGCGCGAATTACCGGACACCCTATATACATATATATTCACTGAAGTGTACCAGAGGCATGATGCTGCTGCGTGGAGAGGAGAAAGCGCCTTTGATCACGGTCGTTAGCGAAGTTGGCTCTCGTATGGTAGGTCGGTAAACTACATCGAGAGGAGAAGTGCACTCCGATAGTCGATCTGGAAAATATATCGCTCGCGATAGGTAGCCGTCTGATAAGTCTCCTTTCGCCCGTCTTCTCTCTTTCTCTTCTCTTTGCGTTTTCTCTTTCTCTCTTTCGCTCTCTTTCCCTATCTGCGCCGCATCACGCTCACGCTCGGCCCGCGAGATAACTCGTACGTGTTGCGTATGCATAATGTCCCTAATTACTTTACATTGTTGCTGTTGCGCGTAATAAATGCGCGGCGACTCGCGCGCGAGTCCGCCCGGTGTCTTGCGCGCGAGAGATTTACTGCTCCGAGGCCTCTTCTATCTCTTTCTCTCTGTTTCTCGGTCTTTCTGGCAGACGGTTTCGTGCTCCTCGGGTTCTTCTTCCCTTCTTTCGGTTATCAGCTATCAGCTGATCTCTACACGGAGCTCGTTTCTGCTGTTTTCTTTCCCCTCAACACTTTTTTCCTCTTTCTCTCTCGTCAGATTCTCTCGGAGAACGAAGGGGGGCCGAGGATAAATCCCCGTTTGATTGTTATACGTGTCAGGGGATTACGAATTTTAAGCTTTATTTGCGCCACGCGATTTTTAGGATGACGTGTTTACGCTATTGTCACGTGACATTGATCAATCTCCATTAATCCTTGATTCTTGTGATGTCGCTCTGTCGCATCACCTTTGTTGTCCCCTTGTTTTTGTTATATTTTTATTTGTTTTTGAAAGCTATTTATTTTTTTACGGAATTTTGCGCTTTATCAACAAGTGTTTTACGTATCAAAAATAAAAAATAGTGAATATTGTGGACAAAGAAATAAATTCCCATAATAATCGATTAATCATCTAACGCTCTGTCACTTTTGGTCCTCTTATTTTTGTTATATTTTTATTTTTGAACGTTATATTTATTTTTTGAACGAAATTTTGCGGTTTATTAACAAGCGTTTAACACGTCGAAAAATTAAAAAAAATATATACCTAATATATCGAATATCTCATGGACAAAGAAATAAATTCCCATGATAATTGATTACAATTATCTAACGGATTCTATTTCTGAAAACCGCAAGAATTTTTCGACCGATCAACAACGATCGCGTTTGCTAAATTTATATTCCATGCAACATTAATTTTAACAAGAACCGGTATGCACGAATGCACCTTTATGCATTCGCGCGTTGCGCATCGGTACCAGGAGGACCATCACACGGGGAATCCGCGTTTTATTCGGCGTCCGAGTGTTATTCGGAGCGAGAGGGATCCGCGTTTTTATCCGTCGACCGACATATTCGCATCTCCTGCGAGACACATTTGCCCGCGAAAATAACTTCACGGGCATATCCGGACAATGCTGTGTAATCGCGCCGTAATTATCGTCGCGCTTCTCGATCTCGTCGCGTTTTACTACATATATTCCCAGAAGATTCGTCGTCCATGTCATCATGGACCACGCGAAAATAGATACCGTATAAAAAGCGATTAAACGAGCAAGAACGCGTACAGACTCATTTGAATGTACAGGGTGTTTCTAAATAAGTGAAAAAATTTTTTTATTTTAGGAGATGATTCTTTATCGAAAATTAAAGAGGGTTTTTTCATATACTCTTATATCCCTCCCTGATTGTTGTAAAGGGATGAAACTAATAACCTCTATTTTTTATTAAAACTAATGGACCAGAATGTGATCATCTAAAAATATACATTAGAAAGCTTGATTCCTTTAGAAACTTTTTTTTATTTCTTTTATTTTTTCGTAAAATTAATAGTTTTTAAGAAAAAAATAAAAACCTAATTTTTACCTCTCCCTTTGGAGAAATGTAACTTCTCAGGGAAAGATATAGGAGTATATGTTTATATGAATGAAAAACCCCTCTTGTATAATTTTCGACAAAGAATCATCTTCTAAAATTTTTCACACTTATTTATAAACATCCTGTATACATGTATATATGTATGTAAGGAAAGCAGAAATGTTGCAGACTCCATTTTTATTTTCGTCCTGCAATAAATAAGCATCAAGTAGAGAATATGTGATACATAAAGATATACAATGCACATTTTCATTACTTCGTAATAAATTATGAATTTCTTTCTTGACGTCTGCATCTTATTACATGGTACGTTTGGAAAGTAGGTGGAAAAATTTATATTCAACATTTATAACTCTATCTTGACATAAAAAAGTAGAAAATAATTTATTCAGATTTATATACGCGAGAAGTTCTTTTTTTTAATACTGCCGCAGAAATATTGAAAAATAAATTATGCTTCTTCTCATACAAACGCGTAATACATACATACATACATTTGTAACTATATAGGAACAAGTAAACGCAAATTTGCTGGATACAGAGTTAGAAACAGAGTCAAGCAATGCTCGATAAATTAAAGGAGAATATTCACAATGGTTTCATAATACAAAGCTCTCGCATTCGCAATGACGACATTTTTTGCAATTACGACAATTTTAAGCTTTTCCTTTAGCGGCGCACGTTTCGCATCACCAGCCCGTAGCGTTTCCCCCTTTAATCACGCTAATCACCGCACGTGCGCGCGATCCGTGCAAACGAGAAGTATGCGGATTACGTTAACGAACGGATTAAAAGCGCGGTGTTGTCAATCCCGATGCATCCGATCCTCCGTTTAATACCGCGTTTGATCCCTTCTATGCACTGCTAATGCGGGTTGCATCGATGATTGTGCATTCTTTTGTAATTTTTTTATCTTTTCATCGTGGGTTCTCAAAGTATCGTATATTGAATATTTTTAGTATTTGACCAGCCAGGAAGAGGCATTTCGGCGCAATGGTCCATTACCTAACCTAATCTAACTTAATCCTAACCCCAAACTAATCTAATGCAACCTAACCTTGACATGATCCAACCTAGCAGTCGATTACCTAACCTAATCCTTATCCCAATCTAACCTAACGCAACCTAACTTGACGCTATTCAACTTAGCAATCGGTTACCTAACCTAATTCTTCTTATAATGTTAGATACTTTGCAGTTCACGCGAGAGAGGCGTCGTGTAAACATCACGTAGACAACGCACGGCGAAATTGCGGGCAATTTTATAGCCGACGGTAGCTTTTGCGGTTATAAAACTCGTATCGCGTAGCGTTGAAAGCGAACTGATGTCGTCTCGCGCGACGTATATCCGGACTTGTATACCTGTTTCACTCGCGACACATTTGGCAGAGGTGGGGTGGACAATGAGAAAAGGGTAGGAACGGCAAAATTAAATGTGCCGGTCACGTATACGTGTACTATCGTCGCAACTTTAAAGAACCTTTAAGCGCGTGTTCGTGAAACGATTTGCACGCGACCTTGCCGAGTAATAGCCTCCACCTACTTAAAGTCCGCTGAATTTGTTCAATGCCGAAACGTTTCACAATGACTACGCCATCGTCTGAATTAGTCAGTTGTTTCGAATGGGAAGGAATCGCGATTTGCATCGAATCGAGCAGGGACAAAAGAAAAATACGGCAAAAAGTCGGTTATTTCTCGCACATATCCATTTTTTTGCATTAACTCGAGAAACTTCGACCACGCTGTCCTTTTTACGATAATTCTGAAAAATCGCGCTGCGGATCTATTTGATTTTATACGATTTTTCGCGGCATTTACTCGATTTTCATTCGGGTCATTGTATATGAAATTTGGTTTTTCACATCAATGTCTTTCACACATGATTTGCGAAGAGAAACGAGAACTCTGTTTTGCGCGCTCGACGTTCGTGAAAAATTCCCTCGATTTAGTAGAAAAAGAAAAGGCGAGAGAGAGAGAAAGCTATTATAAAAAGAGATATTATTACTAATCTCGCGTTGCACTTGAATATTAGTCTCCCAACTCTAGTCCTCAGAGATAATCGATTTGATAACTCCTCTCCCGACATTTTCATGTTGCTTAAAGAGGAATTTAATGACTCCAAAGAGTCCGACGTGTTTCAAACCGACTCTTCCATCTAGCAACGGTCGATCCACTCTTACTTCTCGCGCACTATTATTAAAGCCTGTTGGTCCATTTCGAATAATTTCTGCTGCGCCGCAAAGAGTGACCGGAGCATTGTTGGCTTTATTATAGGTATTCCCCTCGCTGAAACGCTTGCATAGACCTTAGCCAGGCACCACCTGAGTACACCAGGCTGTTAGTACTCTGCGTTGATACCACTGCTATCTGGCATACCAATGAGGACTCTCTCCATCTATCTCTATCTCCTGTTAGATCAGACGGCTTAATATGGGGTATAGATCAGACACGCTCGATACAGGGTAATTCGCTCAATAGGTTACATTAGACATGAAGACGAGGTTAAGTCGCTGATGGATGTTACGAGCTCTCTAATGGGTGCTCTCTCTCTCTCTCTCTCTCTCTCTCTCTCTCTCTCTCTCTCTCTCTCTCTCTCTCTCTCTCTCTCTCTCTCTCTCTCTCTCTCTCTCTCTCTCTCTCTCTCTCTAGTACTCTGCGTTGATACCACTGCTT
>NW_028141885.1:0-12352 GCF_030444845.1 Prenolepis imparis
AAGCAGTGGTATCAACGCAGAGTACTTAACTCTCGCTTAAAGCAGTGGTATCAACGCAGAGTACTAGCTGGTAAGGCATTGTACATTTTCACTCCCTCATAAAACATACTCTTCTGTGCACTCGTTGTCCTACGAAATTGTACCACAATGTCCCCAGCTTGACGTGTCTGTCTTTCATTCTCTTTTCCCACTATTGTTAACTTATTTCTTAATTGATCCGGTAACATATTCTTTAAAATCTTAAAGATAAATATACATACATTATAATTCAGCCTCTGTCTTATGGACATAAACTGCAGCGCTTGCAGCATACTCTCCACTTTGGTATATCTATCACATTGCAATATGACCCTCATGGCCCGGTTTTGCGCTTTTTGCAATTCATTCAGTTGTGTTTCTCCCATATCAATTAACAGCGTCGCACAATACTCAAAGTGAGGCGCTATGATTGACTTATATATAATACATCTAGTGTATGCCGATATGTAGTTACCTATTCTATTTAAAAAACTCATTTTTTTCCCTATTTTCTTTAGCATATAATCACAGTGGTCCTTAAATCTTAACCTATCGTCAATAATTATGCCTAGATATTTCATTCTTTCCACACGCTCTATCTCCGTTCCATCCAAACATTTCAGTGTAATGTTACCTCTCAGTTCTTTTCGTACACTTCGAACTATCATATATTTCGTTTTCCCTGCGTTCATTTTTAACTTATTTGTATTCATCCATCTTTCCACTGTAACAAATGCCATATTCATTTTTCTTTCTAATTCCGCACTACTCCCTCCAGTCACATACACTAGCGTATCGTCTGCAAACATTTTTATACTACATCCCTCCGGACAGACTTTAATTATATCGTTTATATATATTATAAATAACAAAGGTCCTAATACAGATCCCTGTGGTACTCCATATTCTGTGGCCAATAATGCAGACCATTCATTGTTAAATCGTACCTGCTGTGTTCTATTCTTTAAATATGATCTTAACCATTCTAAAGCTGTTCCTCTAATTCCGTATTGATATAATTTCTCTAACAGTCTTTCTCTATCTATCGTTTCAAATGCTCGCTTGAGATCCATGAAAATTACCCCCACCATTTTTGCCTCACTAACTACCAGTTTCCACTCGTCAATGACTGTTTGAATCGCTGTTTCACACGAATACTGTTTTCTAAAACCTGACTGATGTTCTGTTATAATACAGTTATCTTCTAAATACGCCTCAATTTGCTTTTTAACTACTAATTCTAATACTTTCTCGAATATTGGTAACATATTAATAGGCCTAAATTCACTTGCTTTTCTGGCTTTTTCTATTTTTGGAATCGGTATTATCGTAGACGTTTTCCAACCTTCTGGACAGCAACCTTCCCTCAAAGAGTTATTTATTATATCAATAAATTCCTCTTTTATTACGTAAAATACTGCTTTAAGTATATCACTAGTTAATCCCTCCTCCGTGCCTTTCTTTTTTGGTAGTTCCATAACAATTTTTTGTAAATGCTCTATTCTAATCATCTCAAAATTTTCCATTATTCCCTCGCTTTCAATAACAAAAATAATTCTTTTACCTGGACTTCCTAACTTATCTCTACTTATAGATTTTACTATGTTCTCAATACTCTGTATATAATATAAATTAAATTTATTAGCTATATTGCACCCTTCAGTATTATCTAATATTTCAAAATCTATATTCTCTATTTTTTTTGTACCCGTTGGTTCGCCCCTTATTATTTCTTTTAAGGTTTTCCACATAGATGTCGGATTTCCCTTGTTATGATCTATCATATTTTCATAGTATTCTTTTTTCTTTGTCCTGATTAGTTTAACCACTGCATTTCTTTCGATTTTAAACTGTGACCAATTTTCATCCGTGTCATCATACAACGCTTTACTGTACGCCTCATCCCTTTTAGCCGCTGCTTCCCTTATTTCATCCGAAAACCACTTTTTCCCTTCCCATATTTTCGGAATTCTAAATTTTTTTCTAGGTGCTGTAGCATCCAACGCATCTACTATATTATCGACAAGTTTCTTCGCTCTCACACTGACATTCATATCTTGGCTTTTTCCTAATTTATTTTCCACTAATTTAATAAATTCATCAACATTAAACTCTTTAAAATTCCTAGCATTAAATTCTCTGTATTTATTATCAATTTTATTCGCATTAAGATCAACTTTTAACCACGCATAGTCCGTTATTTTAGGTTCATGAATTACTTGCACTTCTATTTTATTATTAGCGTAAATTAAATCTATAATTGTCTTACTATCTTTCGTAATTCTCGTCGGTTTATTTACATATTGCTTCATGCCTAAGCTCAACATTGTCGTTTGTAACTTCTTTGTATAAAACGAGTCCAACATAATATCTATATTAAAGTCTCCTATTACTATACATTCTCCCCGTATTATTAATTCTTCTATTATATCCTCCAGAAATCTCACGAACTCACCATGCGATGAACTCGGTGAATGATATATTACTGTTATCACTCCTTTATACAATTTATCTTTCACCTCAATCGCAGCACACCAACAATTCGCTTCTAACTTTTTTACTAATACTATCTCATATTTAATATCGTCCCTTACATATAAAAGAACCCCTCCTGTATTTCTGTTTTCAGCATCACATCTAATCATACTATACCCCGGTACGTTCACTTCACAGTCTTCAATTTCAGCAGTCACTCTGGTTTCTGATAACGCTATGAACGCAGGATTCATTTTCTTCATAATCTGATGCTGTATCTCGTCTTTATGCGCCATCAAACTTTGCGCATTTGTATATAGTATTAATTCCGTTTCCTTCTGTAGTTGCTATTTATCTTCCTCCCATCCGGCCCTCCTCTTCTCCTCCTGTATCGCCCTCTTGAAAGTCGGACATTCCGGATCAAGTGCGCCATGCTCATCATTTATTTTCAAATTGTATGTTTGAATCTTAAACATACAATTTATACATCTTTTCTTTGTCGTTGTACATTCACTCACCTTGTGATTTCCTGCACATTTGTGACATGTTTCATTACGCGTACAATTCTTTGCAATATGATAATAACCCCAGCATTTAAAACATCTTTTAATGTTAATGTGATTGAATACAGGACACTTTCTCCATCCTACATTCAGTTTCCCTTTTCTCAACATTACTTCATGAGTCTCTTCATCTGCTTCAATTATTACGATACCATCTTTTCCTCTTCTTCCAGACTGATATTTCTCATTTATTTTCTCTTTAACTATTCTCTTCACTATTCGCATATGAATTCCTTCATTTTTCACGTCAATTTTGTTCTGCTTTTTAATTGTACCTATTAAATCATCATCATTCAACTCCATTTCTTCCTCGCCAATATTGACAATTTTTATCTTAGGTTTCATCCGCGGTGACTCAGTAACGTTAAAGTTCTCGTCCAGCTTGGCTTGTACTGTCGCCTTTAGCTTTTCCATTTCTTCTCCAGTCTCACAGCCGAGAATCACTTTTCCCTTACTTCCTTTTTTTAACTTCGTTATTCCCATAGCCATATTCTTGATATCTACCTTTTCTTTTATCAGTTTTTTAGTTGCTTCACTCTCCTGTTGCACCTTGGGTTTGACAATTATAATATTTTCTTTTTTCTTCTCTTTAACTGCTTCACTATAACATCTTTGAGCTCCTCCTGCCAGTCCACCCGCTCCTCCTTGTATAATTCTTCTCAAGTCTTCCAGTTCTTGTTTAATACTTCCAAATTCTTCTCGAACTATTTCCTTAACCATCATTTTAATTTCCTTCTTACATGCTGTTTCGTCTTTTATTTCTTTCACAGTTTTTACAAGCCAATCTATTTTTACGTCAATACTCGATGATCCACTCGCTCCTGATATTCTATTTCCACTGCTTGATGTCGTAAACGAACCCGTAGATCCTGTAGATCCTTGTCTTTCCCTGCTGCTCCCCGCTGCTGTCGGTGCCTTCTTCATATCTGCTTCACTTTCAATTGTAAATTTCTCAAATGGGCCAGGACACGACACCAGTTCGCGATTTCTATCATAAATTTTATGTTTACTTGCACATCCTGGATGATAAAACAGTTTAATACAAGACTTGCATGCAACAACCTGATTTTTTATTGCCTTCTTACATGCCGAGCATCGATACTCGTCATATTCATAGTTCATATCGATAATTATCGGCCGAAGCTGTTAATACCAGCATAGGCGGTCAATTACCTTTGTCCAAATTCACACGTCAGCGCTTTGTGTCCACCTTTAATGTCTACCTGTCGCGTGAAATCTCGATGCCTCATACACGAAATATAACTCTCACGCTCACAAATCAGCATATTCCTGTTAGATAACACTCATGTCTATTCCCGGTCTATGCAACTATTACTTCAATACTTTTTCGCCACTCTCCCTCACTATATAATCACTTAAAAGTTATCACTTTTGCAGAGCGATGTTTGACATGTCTTCTCTCAGAAAAAAGAGAGAGAGAGAGAGAGAGAGAGAGAGAGAGAGAGAGAGAAGAAATCACAGAGTGATTTCAAAAGATAAGGGGATGGAAGAAATCACGGATTGCCCCGCTATCGGGGGAAATCCAGAGTGATTTCGAGAGATAAGGAGATGGAAGAAATCACGGATTGCTCCGCTATCGCGGGAAATCCAGAGTGATTTCAAGAGAGAGAGAGAGAGAGAGAGAGAGAGGGGTAAGGATGGAGGGAGAAAAGACAGTTTTTCAGAGTTAGAAGTAAACAAGGATAATAAATAAATTAAAAAGGAAAACAAATATAATTTAATTGAAGTCCCAGAATTATTTTTAAGTATAGAGGTGGGAATGTAGCACACTTGATAACTTACTTCTTATGGGGTGCGTGGATAGAGAATTCGAAAAACGGAGTTGCGTCGAGTCAAGCGCCTCAAGGTGGAGATCTGGCTTCGTACTGTATCCGGTTTTGTGAACTCACTATTGTTCACTGTCGCTGTCGCACTCACTTTCTGTTTTTATTCACACACAAACGAGCGTCGAAGGCTGCGTGCGAGCGAGGCCGAATTTTTAAATGAATTGTGTTCGAAAAGTCCGAAAAGGTCTAAGTATGAGGCCCGGATAAGTCGTGTGCGGAAAATTATGCTCAAGAGTCCGGAGTAAAATCTGCTCTTCCGAGGGATGTCGCGGGTATATCAACCTTCTTGCTCCTCCTCTCCATTGGTTTATTAACATTTCCTGACGAATAGGAAATTTTTCAATGACGCCCTTTGGGTCCCGGAGGCGTCTCTTTTAATTTTACAATTACTACGATTGGTTAGGGCTTTTGTTTAGGGCTCTAGGTTTCGACCAATGGAGAATTTGTTGTAGTCAAGTGAGGTTGATATTTTTATTATCCTCTCGAATTTATCTCAGGCAGATATAGCGTAACGACGATCTGTCAGGCGAGAATTGTTTAGGTTTAGGTTCGGTTATCGTTGTTAGTCTTTCTTCTAAATTTTTATTAGTTTTCGAGTGTTGGTTTCGTTTAGAGAATATAATGTCGACTATAGTTTAACTTCTTAGAATATAATGAGTTATAGTTTGAATTTTATGAGTTGATCTGTTTGCTTCTCAAGTTCTGTATTATTGAAAACCACGATGTAAAATGTTTAAAACAAAGAACACATGACCTATAAAAATTAATCACGGTTTATTATATACAATTTTATAAATAGTGACATGCAATACCGCGTATACATAAACCAGTTTAGTTAATTTTATATAATTTTATACCTTTCTACAAAATCTTGAGTGTTGACGAGACGAATAGAAAGCACAGACGAGTGTGGATGAGTATGGACAAGTATCATAGAGTAGTTACAAATATGCAAATCTTCTTGGTTACGTTTATATATAACTTATTCCTTTATTGCCACTTGACGATGAGTGATGCAGACTAATAACCAGCACACATAAATTGCACATTAGTCGGACGAAAGCAACGAAGTTAGCCATAATCGTGAGTCGTTCGATAACGACTAACGAAATATCGATTTATTGAAACCAAAATGTTGCCAATTATGAACAATAAACAATGCAGCGTACAAAACCATCATCGATTATACGTGTATATATATATATATGTGTGTGTGTGTGTGTGTGTGTGTGTGTGTGTGTGTGTGTGTGTGTGTGTGTGTGTGTGTGCGCGCGTGCGTGTGTGTGTGTGTGTGAAAATTTATAATGACAGTTTTATTGCGAATATAATTAAATATTAAACTGCACAGTAAGATTTTCAATATAAATTAGTATAATTATGTGCTATTAATTTAAATTAATATACATACTTATTGCGCATTAATATGTCAATTTTTCAGAACTGACCATTTAACCGAAAGATATTGCAATACGAAACTATATAGCTTTATAAAACAACAATTGGCCAAAGCGGAGTGGAGAAACTATGTAAAGCTGCCTTCCGAAGAGCAGCTTTATGAAAGGCTTGCTACTATTATAGCAAAATGGTTTAAACCCGAAGAATATGTCCTTTATGAAAACGTGCAAGCATCGTTAGATGATATTACACTACAAGTACGAAACTACTTCAGACAAAAACATCCGCATCATACAATATTTTCGACCTCGGCTGAAACTTTTTCCTCTTGGAGAAACAACAATCTTGAATATAATCATTGAAACGAAATAGAAGGAACGCAGATTATGAAGACACTTCGTGAATATATACTTGACATATTAAACTTTCAAAAATGCCAAAACACAAAAGAAAACTTGTGTATAGATAATGTGAGTTATTATAGATTATAAATATATTATAATTACGGTCTATTTTATGCTGTAAGCATACTCATATGTTTGTTATATCTTAAAAATACTTTCCTTCTAATTAATTTCTATATTGTAATTTCTGGTACAGGTCTTACAAAATAATTATGGCCAACAAATAATTTTATTAATAATTTATCATAGCGTGGCCAGGAGACTTGGTCTACGTTGCGAAATAATGAAACGGGAAGTTCCAAATGAACAGGATATATTCTATATATATTGGAGACCAAAATATAAGTATAATGCGTAAGTATAATATTAAATTTGAAATTATCGAAACCTTTTGGTATTACTCTTATTATAGGTATACTAGCTGGCGTTTGTTCCTCGCGCGCTTCGCGCGCTCGGCACGCATTTATTAATTTTGTTTCGCATTTAATTTTTTTTTAATCATTAAAAACCTCTATAAAAACAACATTCCGAGTTTTATTGCTCTCATCAGGAATAAGTATTGTTTGGTCTTTTGTCGAACCAATCCGTGAGAGTCCCACATATAATTGGCCGTGAGAAAAGACTTCGCTTCGGAGGTCCACCTTTGAAGGTTTGCCCTTGGGACTTCTTAATCGTTATGGCGAAACACATTAAAACAGGAAACTGCAACCTTTTAAACGCAAATGGCAAATTTGTAGGAACCATGGGTATCCTTGGGATTAATGCTATTTCACCAGCTGCAGGTCCTGTCAGAATAATTGCCTCTATGATGTAAGGCATGAGACGCTTAATTTGCAGTCTCGTGCCGTTGCAAAGCCAAGGTGGTTTAAGATTCCGAATCAGCATTATCGGGGTACTAACTTTTAATCTCAGTTCGTGTGGAGGCAATCCTGAAGGGTTGAGAGAGTTGAGAAACTCGATCGGGTAGTGGATAGCTTCATCTCCATTTACCATTGTGTCTATTGACTTGTATATTTCATACTCCGTGGTGACTTTTCGTGAAACTGCTTCATTAATCTCCTTTACGGCTTTATTTTTTGCAGTTACGATGGCACGTTCGCAAAACCAATTTGTTTCTTTTTGTTCTAAATTCTCAATATCTGGATAAACATTGTCAATAATCTGGTCAATAGTTCGGACGCAAGTTCCTACAGTATCGGAAATGTTAATGTACTCATTCTGAGTTATAGAGGTAGAACCATCACCAATTTTAAGCAGGTACTGTGCAAATTGTTCTAAATTTTGGTCTCGTAAATAAACTCGCATGTTAATAGTCAGTCGAAGTTTTTGGACGTGCTGCCAAATCTCAGATTTCTTCATACATACTTTCATAATATCCGCACGTGTACCTTTAGGCACCACTGGCAGAGTTTGCCTGAAATCACCAGTGAAGACAAATGTTACACCACCCATTACCTTTTCTGATGTTCTCAAGTCTTTAAGGGTTCGGTTGAGGATCTATATGGGACTTGTGTGACATCGTACATTCATCCCAAACTATCAAAGATGCCTGTTGGAGAAGTTTACCAGTAGTACCATTTTTTCTCACGGAGCATACAGAAATTTGGTCTAAGGACACATTCAATGGCAACTTAAAAGTAGAGTGGGCAGTTCTTCCGCCACTTAAAAGAGTCGCAGCTATGCCTGATGAGGCAACCGCGATAGCGATCCTTTTTTGACTTTTTATTTTCGCTAAAATCAACGAAGTGACAAACGTTTTGCCAGTGCCTCCAGGCGCATCTATAAAGTAAATATTACTCTTATTATCTTCGACACTGTTTATTATCTCGTCGTATACCATTTTTTGTTCTGTGTTCAGTTTTACTTCGTTTTCTTGCAGAAATGCTTGTAAGTCGTTGATATTGTATGTTGTTTCTCGTAAGTAAAGCAAGTTATCTATATTTGAATCATTACGCTGAGGTTCTGGCAAACCAAACTCTTTCAAGCGCTTTTCTGCAAGAGTGAACACTATGTTCTCAAGAAGAATCAACCCCTCATTGAAAATCTCTTCTGTGAACTGAATCTCACTATTGTTACTTTGCTGTCGAACCCGATGTAAAATATCGTCGCATAGGTGTGTCCTGAATGCATTCCATAATTCCAAAGGATTAGACATTTCACAAAACATTAGCATAATGCCAAATAACTCTCTCATTTTGTGTGCACTTTCCGAAATTGCTGCATCTGATAGAGTGTCTCGCCAGTGAGTGTCACTCTCAAGCAAGTTCCGGGCTTGACACGCCGCATGATAAGTGGGCATTATTTCACCACTCACCGTCTTTAAGTCATTAAAAGACGTCGGTCCCCTGACGTGATGTAGGAGTAGTCTGAGGTGAAAGCATTCTGAATAATTAGGATTTACTCTCGCCCTAGTAGTATACACTCGCCCTAATGCTGTTTCTCGCTTTATACCTGGGTAATCATCTATATCTTGGCCCCGTTTTCTTCGTTGCCATTTTTTGTTAGACCATGTATAATAAGCCGGTACTTCGTGATAAAGCAAAGTTTTTGCAAATTCATTATCCACACACAGAGCAAAGAAGGCTATCAGAGTGGTCTGAAGTGGATTTTCTATAACTTGCTGTAGATTTTCTTCAGTAAAATACACTCCTTGCCCATTTTCTAAATGGACAACTGTAGGGTAACGTTCGTGAATAGAAAATCCTAGTATTCTCCAGATACCTTCAGAGGTACTTAAATATCTGCCATTCAAATAGTTCTGAATCTCATCTTTTTTTTCAACGGCAAACGTTGCCGCATCGTTACTTTTATTAATATACTTACATATGTATTTGATTACGTTAATGTGTGCAACAAAGCATCTGGAGAGAATTGGACAATAGGGCACTACCCACTTATTATCAACTATAAAGTTATTATACAATATAGTATAAGTTTGTCCACCGTCAGCCGGACATCTCCTTCTGTACTTAGGGTATCCATCATCACCAGTTTGTGTGCTGAAGAAACTCACGGGGATATTTTTTTGAACAGGTACCTTTTGACATGCAAGTTGAAAAGGGATTAACGGCTCGACATGGACCGTGGATCATATTTTTGCATACTATGTTGTAAAGTAATGAATCTTCATTTTTATTGGGTATTTCAGCTGAAATAATGCTATCTATTTCATCAGATCTTATTTTGTCGACTAACCAAATTAAAATGTGGGCATGAGGCAAACCCCTCTTCTGCCATTCGATTGAAAACATGTGGCATCGAACTGGACCGAAAATGTCTTTTGTTATGATGTTCATAAGTTGTTGTAGTTTTAGATAAAACACTCTCGAAACAATGTCATGTCTTTCACTTGGACGCTGACCGGGATACAATTCTGTTTTAACTTCAGGCCATTCTGGATTGAACGTGAAGGTGATAAATAAATCAGGCTTTCCGTAATTACGAACATATGTAAGGGCATCCTGTGTACGCTCATGAAGATATCTAGGCGATACCGTAAATGTGGATGGTAAAATAACCAATTGCCCTATGTCCGCCGGATTAGAATCTTCATTGACAGCATCTCTCAAGTGTATGTAATTGTCAACTTGATCAAGAGCTTTGAGAAGCTCTGACTTGAGAAATTCGCAATCGGTTTTGTTCTAAGCGTTCTTCCCTTTCAATATGTGATTCGCTAACTCTAGCTCGAGACATGCGTAAACGTGAGTCTGACAATCGTGCCTCCCTCTGAGAAACACTTGCTAAATTTCTAGCTTGTGCTAAACATTGAGCATTAGACGACGATTTGGAAAGTTGTGATTTTTTTGCTTTAGGCATTTTCAAAAGCGGAATGACCCAAATAATCATTACTTGATTTGTAACAAATTTCACATTAAATTACGTCATCATGAATACATCGAAAGAAATAAGAAATATTATAATAAATGAAATGGATGGACAAGAAATAAAAAGTGTTATGATCAATGAAATAAATGGACCGATTGATGGAAGTAGTGAAAATATCATTCAGAATGAAATAGATCGATTAAAGGAAATCGAAGAGTTAAAAAATGGTAAATAAATAAAAATTAATTACTTAAAAATAATCTAATAATGTTCTAAAAAATATTTTAATTCACAATTTATTTTATTAATTCTTCTTATCTATACTAATCGTTTTTCATATTATTAATAACCAAATTTAACTTATAATTTAAAAAATTCAGTGCAGGAAAATGGGCTCAATAATTTGTTAGTAAACGCATTAATAGTATTTGAAGAACAAGAGGAACAAAAAAATAAAAAGCGTAAATAAGAGAATGATAATAACAAGCATAAGAAGAACAAGAAAAAGAAAATGTAATTTAAAACATTTTTTAGAACAATGTAATTTAAAAAAATTTATGTTTTTGTCAATTTATGTTTTTATGCTCCTGATTTCATCATTTATTTTATATGTAAATAAATAAATAAAGAATTATTTATATGTAAAAATAGATTTTTAATTCGAACGCATTATATATCTTTTTTCGCGAGCGGCGACTACGGCATGGTGCACAAGTCTTTTGTTCAAAAAGAATTACTAATTAATTATGTCATGTTTCTTTGGTTGTTATTTAATGTATATTGTGCTGTAACATTCTTTTTGTGTACTACATTTTTCGAAAAGGAAAGTTTTTCTGAAGAGCTAATAACCATTTTCTTCTACATATTCGAAAAGAGTATATTATACATAGAAGACGACCATGACTGTTATCGATATCACTGGATGCAATATCTAAAAAGCTAATTTGGGTACGATACATGTGAATATTCAGATTAATTTTCTTCAATTTCTCAAGTATTTATTATTTCTTTACGATTACGAAGACTTCTGGATAGTCTATTTATTTCGTTCGCAGATCTCTCAAATTCTCATAAAGTTAGAGCGATACATTACTTTCGTATTTTTCAAAAGTTTTGAGTTTTCTTTTAAACTTTTAAGAGCTATACATTCAATACATTACTTTGTCTTTTTAATAGATTTAGAGTTTTATATTCAACTTTTATGGGGTGAAATGTGGCCCGCATGTTCAGTATCTGGCTGACATGCGGTGGGTCCCAGGTTCGAATCCTGTTCGAACCAATCACCCCATATGCCTGCTCGGGACTGATGGAAAGGAAAAACGGAGCCGGTGGAAAGAAGGAGAGCAGGATGAGTTAAGCAGGAGTAAGGGAGAAAGGAGATGGGAGAGAAGGAGGAAAAAGGAAAGAGGCGGAGTCGGAAGGAGGAAAAAAGGGAGACAGGGGAGCGAGATGGAAAAAGGAGAAAGGAGGTGGGACGAGAGACGAAGGAGGATAGGAGAGGAATCGGAGTAGAGGTGCTCAGGAGGATGATGGAAGAAGGAGGGAAAGGAGGATGTAAAGAGTACTGGAGGAGAGGAAAAAAGAGGAGGAAGACGGTTAAGGTGTATTGGTTACTGTTACTGTAATGGTTAAGATGTAAGACGTGGAAGATAAGGAGATATGGAGGAAAAAGAGAAAGAGGCGGTTGTAAAGTGTATTTGTAATGTAATGTTGTACAAGTTGATATGGTAGAAGAGAGAGGAGTTTGTAAGAGGTTCGGGAATGCTCCTCAGAAAAAAGCGCCTTCAATCCTCAAGGGGACGAATAAAGATTGTTATGCTATGTT